>NC_141025.1:20432500-20530000 GCF_052040795.2 Danio rerio
GTTTCCCAGTGATGGGTTGTAGCTGGAAGCTTCCGCTGCGTAAAAAAAAAAGTATGCTGGATAAGTTGGCGGTTCATTCTGCTGTGGCGACCCCATATTGATGAAGGGACCAAGCTGAAAATAAAATAAATAAATTAAATCTAACAAATCCTACATTTTACCATTTATTTATGTAGTTATTAATTTTATTTTGCATAAGACACTTATTAAATGTATAGTAGTTTTTATATTAAAATATCTTATTGTGGTCATGTTTAGCATAATAATAGTTTCATGGCATTTAATGGCTTACCCAATATAAGAACCATAGTGCTGCAGCCCCAAAATACTGTTTAATTGTCATATTAAATCTTTACTCCATCTTTTAAAATACTATTTTTTTACCAATATGTTTTACAAATATATATAAAATGTTTTGCTGTAATTATCTTAAAGAGCCCCTATTTTGCATTAAAAAGGTCATATTTTGGGTTTAGGGGTCTCCAACAACAAGCTGATATGCATGCAAGGTCAAAAACACTTTCATTTTCTTATAATATGCATTTATTTTGACCTAATTATCTCAACGACTCCCATTCATTCATTCAGCAATTCATTTGTTTCCAAACCCCTCTTCAGTGTGATGCTAATCTGCGCTAATCGGTCCGATGACCCAGTCTGTTGTGACTGGCCGACTGCGTTCAGCAAGAGACGAAGAGAAATGCCCAACATGGCGCATCAACAATTTTAAGGTAGTCAGTGTGCATAGTGTATGTGTGAACCCAATGCGGGAGTGCAAGCAATGCAGTATAACACCAGCAAATTACTCTATTCTAAACCACGTCACACATTTAGTATTAATCCACACAGTGGAAAAAACTGAACTATTTTAGCCATAGCAATGACAAACGGCAGAGGATCGCGAGCTCATAAACCCATTTAAATCTATAAATAAAGAGACACGCATCATGTTTTCAGGGTGGTTTTAGATGCAGTAAGAGAATATAAAGAGTTAACCAGATACACTGCAAGCAGTTACAAGTAACAAAACACAATTAAATGCATACTTTGCAAGCTAGAGAAAACAAGGAGACAGCCATTTTAAGCGCTCTTACTTAAACGTGTGAAATGGAGGAACAAACTGGTCCATGAACTGTGTACTGTAAAGTTCCTATCGAGCTCTGACAAAGTCCCATACATCAATAGTCTTTTCTGATCCTTCCTTTAAGAAATGGCCAACTAATCCCCAATTGTAAGTGTGTAGATTGCTTAAGCACTTGTCAGAAAAATGATGGGAACACAGCACAAGGCTGGGGCTGTAAAGCTGAGGTATTTTTGCAAAAATAAATCTCAACCACTGACTCTTCACAACCTCATCTTTGGATAGAAAAAAAGCTACCTTTCATCACACTACAGAGAACAGCATCTTTGCAAAATGATTCAACCAGGATCTGCTGCAGTGTTTTTCTTCTTTTTCTTTCTACAGTGTTTGTGGGCGGGGCTGGGGGTTTCAATTTTCCCGGGTCTGCACATGCAACAAATGGGCGGGGCTTGAGTTCTGTATCAACATCACATAAAGATTCATTACAGTGGTGATTCACTCGAATCACTATGATTTGACTCTCTTATTGATGAATTAATAGTTTTAAACATGATGAGCTTTCAGATTTAAGCCTAATATTTAACTTCACTTAGAGCTGTGTTACACACTACATAAGGTAATTTTCAAAAACCCATAATAGGGGCTCTTTAAAAAGAACATTGCAGTACACATATTTTACACTGAATGATGACAGAAATATTTCACCTGTATTTTTAACTTTTTTGAAGTTTTTAAAAAACTTTTATTATTATTACTTTTCCTAATGTGTAAAAAAAAAAACAAATGCCTGTTTCCACAACTGAATAAAAAAATTAAAAAGGTTATGGTGATTTTTTTATTTCAGAATTCTTACTTTTTGTGAGATGTAACTTGTAAAATGTATGTTATTAAGTCAGAATTAAACAATTCACAAATCTGAGAAATTAAGTCAGAAATCTGAGATAAAAAAGTCCCAATTGCGAGTTATGAAGTCTGGCTTTGTTTCTAGCAATTCTGAGAAATAAAGTTGCAGTTGGTAGTTATTAATTCAATATTATAAAATGAAAAAGTTGCAATTCTGAGTTATAAAGTCAGGATTCTCACTGTATATCTTACAATTTTGAGAAATGAAGTCAGAATTCTAAGTGATAAAGTTATTATAAAGTCAGAATTTTTTATATCTCACAATTTTGAGTATTAAAGTTGCAACTGAGCCATAAAAAAATCATAATTTTAAGATAAAAAGATGCAAAAATCTTTGTTAATTTTTAATTCAATGGCAGAATCAGACTTTCAGACATTTTATCAACATCATGAATAAGTTACTGTCTTATTAATATTGTGCAAATGTTTAATTACAGTGTATCTTTACCAATAGACAATCACTTAAACACTCTAAAAATCTCATAGAAACACACAAATACATAAATTATGGCAGAGTTTTGCATAGGCAAGCAACAGTTAGTTTTTTCAAATATATAAAATACTCCAATCTAAACAGTTGTATTACCAACGGCGCGGTTAGAGTGTATTTACAAGCCTTTCCAAAAAACAATCACATCTGAAGTGTGCTCATTTGTAGCGCTCGGTACTTGATGAGCCTCTGTCTCGCAGTCATTATTTTCTTGCCCTCTGGGGTTGATAGTCCTGCATCATTTTGTTCTTTTCACACTTTTCTACTGTTTTAGTTTGCTAAGCTTTTGTTTGAGAGGCTTGTTAGTCCAGACGCCCACCTGTGTTCGCGTGAAGAGCTTGGTCAGCAGGAAAGTGCAGCCCTCCACGAACAATTCAGCAAAATCCTCATCAAAAAAAGTGCTTTCATCAACATATTGTCCTTTAATTACATCTGATTGTGAGATTGAATCTCATGGCAGTTCAAAGTGAGTCATTACGCTGATGAATCTGTTTGAGCAGAGCCTCTCAAACTTCACTAAACTTCACTAAAATAAGTATTGAACACGTCACCGTTTTTCTCTGAAAATACATTTCTTAAGGTGCTGTTGACCTGAAATTTTAACCGGATGTTGACAGCAACCAAAGAAATCCATGTATGCAGAGAAAACAAGTCTAATTAGTTTACAAATGAAGTTATGAGTAATAAAATGAAATAACTCATGAAAAAATATTGAACACATGAGAAAAGGGAGGTGTAGAAAGACAATGAAAGCCCAGACAGCAGCTGAAATCTCTCTGTAGTTATTCAGTAACCCTCTGCCCTTCATCAGTGTAAATAAATATTAGCTGCTTCCAGTGTTCGAACTGTAACGTGACCTTTGGGGGAGCCCACTTTTTTTTCTAACGGGGGGTTATGGGTGGTTTAGATCTTAAGAGTCCTTGTAATATTGTGACTAATATTACAAAGTACGCTAAATTAACAAAACGCCACGATATAGTTTTGGTTTACTTTCTCGCTAAATTGTTTTTCCATCAATAACTTTCTATGACCCTTAAAAATATCTTTTATGGTATTAATTTTTACATGCACAAACAACACCAGCCGCAAAAAAACAGAACATTGTTGTCTAATTCTACCTGCAGTGCTTCTGTGAGAGGAATAGGTTTGTACAAAATCAACAAACGGTAATATGTTTCTCTTAACAATAAAATAAATAACCTCTTCTTGTAGCCTATCATTTTTCTATCCACTCTATAGAGGAATTACCAGTTTGTAAACATTCAGGATGTGCTCACAGTGAGGTTGCAGAAAAAACAGGAGCGCTAGCATTTACAGCGAGGGAATGGCATCTGATGCGGGACA
Organism: Danio rerio; assembly: GCF_052040795.2. Taxonomy (NCBI): domain Eukaryota; kingdom Metazoa; phylum Chordata; class Actinopteri; order Cypriniformes; family Danionidae; genus Danio; species Danio rerio. The sequence continues at coordinate 20,436,319 of NC_141025.1, forward strand.
GAGTTTGTTGTCTTAGAAATAAGTTATATTGATTACATATTATATATTTATTATTTACATAATGCTTTCAGTGTATTATAACTGCTTGTCACCCTGTTATTTGGCAAAGTTAACATTAAAGTGAGTGGCGTTCATCTGACAGGTCTGTTTGTGATAGCGCCCTCCCAATGGATATTGGATAATATGAAATGGCCAAGCATCCAGCCCCAAATATACAACTGTCTCATTGAAACTCCAAGTGTTTTTACAAGAGAGAAGTTAAAGGCCTACAAGTCTTTGGATGCCAACAATTTTGTTCAGTGTGGACATGTGCAAGAAATAATGTTCCATGGTTACTAAATTCAAAACTTTGTAGAGCTAAAAACCGAAGTTCTGCCTAGCCAAAGACAATGAAAGAAACAAAGCTATATAAGGCCTGGGTAATCATCAACAAGCAAAACAACTGCATTCTGACAGCGAACTGCACCTGTACGGCAGTATATGTGAACTTACACTTTTACATTTCATTCTAAGCATTCAGTGTTCGCAGTTTAATTAACCATATTTAACTTTCTGAAATCATTGCTGCTATCAAAAATGAGTAATGTGTATGATTCAGCAAATCGTGAACTTACCTGATATCAAATGAGAACTGCAAAGTCAAGCATTTTTAATTAGGTCCTCACTCCATTCACCTCCCTTAGCCAAAGACGTCTGTGGTTGGCATAAAACGCAGTGTGGTGTATGGTTAAAGTTAAGTTTTCTTTTTTTTTTTTACTTTTCTTCGAATTTGGCATCCTACTGCACAACACGACATGTTTGCTATTGCAACCGGTGTTTTTTTGCAACCAGGAACTTGTGTGACGCCATGTCTGATGTAGGTTGGTAATTCCTCTAAAAGTTCAAGATGATGGCGTTAAGGACAGCATATGCTTTTTTATTTTACAAAGACCTATAAAATGTCATGGGATCTCCCTTTTCAAACATAATCGCAAATTTGAAAATGAAAGAAACACCATTGAAAGGAGCTCCGTTTTATCAAGTTTACCTGCTTTCAGCTTCAACATGTTTACAGCAATGTCATGGTGCTTTAAAAAAAATTTTTTATTGGCCTACTGTATGAAGCAAATAAAACAAAACACAACATCACATCATTTGTTTTGGAAAATGAATGAGCAGTGTCTTAATGTTCATATGAAAGCATGTGGCTGACAGTCTTTGCCATGACTGGACTTTGCTCTGCAGCACCCGCACACCTTGATGCTCATGACAAGAAGAACATGTGTAGTTATCATCTTTAAAATGAGGTGTAAATCGCCGTCATGCATAAATAAATGAAATGTTGCCCTTTTACACATATTAATCCATGATCACATTACACAATACTGAAACTGCATGTCAAAATAACACCTTGTCAATATATTTGAGACCCCCAAAAATTCTCAAATTATGTTTTCAGGGGAGTCAATGACTTATTTAGGTGAGCCGAGTTCCTGCTAGCTCCCCTGTAGTTCGCACCCTGGCTGCTTCAGTCCAACACCTAAAAAACCATGATGATGAAGATGAAACCAGGGTGGACATTTCAGCAAGACAAAAATCCAAAACACAGCCAAGAAAATCAAGCTGTAGAATGGTCCAGCCAATCACCTGACTCAAATCCAATGTAGAATACAAATTATAAATTGGATTTGATAAACAAGACCCACAGAACCATCAATATTTTTTTTTTCACTCTGTTAAAGTCTGTGAAAAAGTTACACCTGAGCAGTTCATGTGATATTATGAGAGGTGTCTTTAAGCTGAGACAGCTTTTTTTCAGCTTTAGTTTCTAACTCCATACCAAAATGTAAGCATCACTAGGCCTTAAAGGGACAGATCACCCAAAAATGGAAATTCTGTCTTCATTTTACATATTGTCAGTGTCATATCAATTCAAAGCTGTTTGTTTGGCTTTTTAAATATATCAATTCTTTTCCTCCAAGCATTGAATCATCTCTTGTGTGGAGAAAAGGAAATGCGCCTTCTGAACAACATACGACTGAATAAATGATGATCAAATTTTCAGTTTTGGGTGAGCTGTCCCTTTAAGGCAGAATTGTAACCATCATGCGATCTCATAACACTGTTTGACATGAGCAGCAATTTTCTTATAGTCTTATGTCTAGAGGCAACAACATTATTAGTGGGCTGCATAATTGGCCAAAAATCAGATCATAAATAAGATTTAATGATGGTAAATTATTCTATTTTGACACAAAATCTGTTTTCTGGCTGCCAAACGTGAACATTCTGGAGGGGGAAATGTATATTACAGCCCTGCGTAATATATCATATCATGAACATGAGAAGTGTTTATACATATTTTTGTGTTTGATTATCTCTACATGTGGGTAGAAAAGAAAGCACAATGCAAATGTGAGATTTGGCACTTCTCAGTTTAAGCTAAGATTTGGAGGGTAGATACAGTCTACTTAATTAGTTTTATTGTTGCTGTTGTTGTTGTTTATTAAGATTTTTTAAAATCACAACATGTTAAAAATTACAAGAAGTCTCCAAGAGTTTATGTAGGCATGATAACACTAAAAAATGATTCACAGTTGGTTTCCTTAGGATTTTTCTCTTCTGCTTTACAATGCGATGTTTCTATTTTAGGAATAAATTTGTGTATAATCCTAAATTGAAAATACTTTTTTAAAGTTTTGTTTCACAGAGTAATTTAGACACACCATCATGAACTCATTGTTAGCAAGTGGCAAGTTCAGACTTATTTAAAGTCCCAGTGAAATCAAATTTCTTTTTTAGCTGTTAGTTTTGCTTGTTAGTGTTGCCTTCAGTGTTCTCCAAATCAGTGAATAAATAAATATATATATTGATTATTTATTTATTATTATATATATTATATATTGACCCAAGCTCAAACAAACCTTGTTATCATCCGATCCTGTCAGAAATAAAAAATAAAAAAAGCAAGAGTGACGTGCAAAAAAAAAAAAAGAGAAGCCAGAAAAAAAACTGAGCAAATGAATGTTTTAGCAACCTAAAACATGAACAAACTGCCATGTTTAACTATTATCATTACCTTTTTGCTCTATTATGAAGTCAGAATGACGGAATTACTTTCTAACAAGAGGTTAAATCTGCTGGCGAGGATTAAAGTTACAGATAAGAGGTTTGCACTGACTGGGTTATGTGTTGTTTAAAATACCAAAGTGTACCCCATAAAGGTATAAAATTGAACTTTTTAGGTACCATTGTACACATTTTTTTGTATAGGTACCACCCCAGTTACAGGTTTTGTACCTTTATTTCTGAGAGTGGACTAAGAGCTTATGTTTTGAGGAGTTTTTTTGTTGTTGTTTTATTTTTCTGGACTTTAAATTAGTATTTGCTGTCTATAGAGGGTCAAAGCTCTCAGATTTAATTTAAAATATCTTAATTTGTATTTAGAAGATAAACGAAAGTCTTATGGGTTTGGAATGACAGGAGGGTGAGTAATTAATAACATCATTTTCATTTTTGGGTGAACCAATCCTTTAATAAATGTGTGTATTATAAGCTTGCAATCGATTGTAGTATGCCCTGGATATTTAAAATGTGATTAATGTTTATTATAATGCCTTAAAATGCCCCCTGGGTTGTTTGTTTCTTACAGCGGTGCAGTAGTATCTGAGCTATTCTGAGCTGTTGTGTGTGCAGAATATCCCTTCACATGTGCCTGCTTTCTCAGTTTCTGTCTGGACCATGGCAGAATTTCCTTGTACCTGTAAGGCAGTTAATTCTTCACACGATATGTCTTGTTGTATGTGAACGGGCAGCCCAGGAGAGAAAGGCAGCAGAGGAAAAAGAGAAGAAGGGCCTCGTTTTTCTTCATACGCAGAATGGCGCTCGGCCGCCCTGCTCGCCGTGATCCCCCCGCTGGTACCCCGGGCGGCCCAGCCAGCTGGTGTGTCCTGCACCGACGACCAGCCATTCATTTCCCCCGCCTGTGATTTATGGATCGCCGTGCTGGTGTAGGCGCACGTGTGTATGTACGTGTGTGTGTGTGTGTGTGTGTTTGGCGGCACCGAGCTCTTCTCCCGCTTGAGTTAGTGCACTGTCCGGCCTCGTCATGCTTTGCCACACAATGGGCTGGAGCAGCTAATTTACACGGGCAGACAGTCACATATTTCAGCCTCTCGCCCGCTGGATGAAGATGGGTGGCTTTCATGAGGGATTGTGTATACAAATTGATTTTCACTGGAGCCTTCAGCCTCGGACTAAGGCGTATTTTGTCTTTCTTTCTATTTTTCCCTTAATCCCCGTCCACCCCCCTTTGCTTTCCATTTCTCATTCTTGGTTTCCTTCACACTATAGAAATTAAAAAAAAAACTGTCAAAAAATGTTGTTTTTCTAAAAAAAAAAAAAAAAAAACATAAAATAAATAAATAAAAACACTTGCAGCGGTGGTTGTAAAAATAACTAATACATTAAAGATGAGGACATATTTACAGAAGATTTATTCTACAATTAGCTAAGTTAATTGTAACAGTTAATTACAGAAAATATTACATTTTAAATGAGTTTTCAGCACTCTTTAACTTTATATATGTAACATAAACCCTCATTGCATGCAAGTGATAACAATTAACAAACAAACAAAAAAAAACTATAAGTAAAATTCATCATATGCAAAGCATTTGCATAGAATTTTGTGCAATTGCACTCAATTATAAGCTTATTCGTTACTTATTTCAATACTGTTAAATTCAACAGAATTTTATCCATTCATTCATTTTCCTTCAGCTTAGTCTCTTATTTATCGGGGTTTATCACAGTGGAATGAACCACCAACTATTCCACCATAATTTTTACACCCTTCCAGCTGCAACCCAGTACTAGGAAACACCATACACTCTCTCATTCACACACACACTCATACCATACGGCCAATTTAGCTAATCCAATTCACCTATAACGCATGGGGAGAACATGCAAACTCCACACATAACTTCCAACTGACCTAGGCGAAACTCAAATCAGGGACCTGCTTGCTGTGAGGCGACAGTGCTAACCCCTGAGCTACCGTTCCCCTTAACTGCATTTTACTTTTAAACTATTTTGCTAAATATAAATATACTTTTAACAGTAATTTCACCCTCTATTCTGTACCTAAATTTTTCCATTTAGAGTATCATCACCAGAGTTGTGTGTAACCGTATTCTAATTACATTTTTGAGGAACGCAGTAAGGTAATGGATTGCATTTTAAATTTGTGTAATTTGATTACAGTTATTAAAGCCAATGTAATTACGGTACCTAAGTTACAAATTTAGCTTTTAGAAAACAATATTTGCTTTTGAAATCATGTTTTGCAATGTCAGTTAATGAGCATGCGCTTTTAAATAGCTGGAGAAGGCAAGCTGAAATGGATGCTGTCGACAGTGGTTGCTTCTTTAAAGAGCCCCTATTATGAATTAAAATGCATCATATTTTGTTTTTGCAGTCTCCAACAACAGGCTGATATGCATGCAATGACAAAAAACACTTTGTTTGTCTTATAATATGCATTTATTTTTACATTGTCATCCCAGCGACTCCCATATGATTCGTTCAGCGATTCATTTGTTCCCAAATCCCTCTTTAGCGCGATGCTAATCTGCACTGATTGGACCAATAACAGTTCGTTGTGATTGGTCGACTGCGTTCACTACGAGATGGAGAAAAGCGCCCATTACGGTTTATCAACAATATTGAAGTAGTCAGAGTGCAGAGTGTATGTGTGAGCATACCTGCCAACACTCCTGTTGCATTCATTCCCATAGTGAACCTGACCGGAGTTCGCATGAACCGTACCCCAGACCACCTCTTCCAGGTGGACTCGGGTACAGTTCATGGGTGCGCACCCGAGTTCAGAATACACATTCACACAAGCTAAACATACCGTACCATGACGTCAATCAAACCCGGGTGCAGAATAAAAGTGCTAGTGTGAAACCGTGCACACCAGGACGCTTTTTGCTTGCGTTTTCCATTTACGTTTAACGCCTCGTGACTAAATAAAGGGCACCAATGTGATCGTGCACACCAACGCGCAAAACGCCAGACGTAAAAGCATAATTTTTTAAGAAACACCTCATGCTCGTTTTTTTTTGTTTTGACCCGTCAAAACCTTCTCCACCAATCAGATTGGCACTTTGGCACGAAGCTGCTGAAGTTACAGTAAGCAGCACTTGGACGTGCTCAAGCACAAAACTGTCAATGCCAGCAAACATTAAAGAAGATTCCCAAAGGCGATATGATAGTGGAGCTGCTTATTGCGCTGGTGAACAATAATAATTTCTTCATCGCTAGAGCTGGAGTTGCTACTTGAACCATCCATAACAACAAGCGTGTCAACTTTGTCTTCTTCTGTTTTACAAGTGGGTGTCAGAAGCTTAAAGTTGTGTTTTGAATATGTGAAGCCGCTGTGATCAACCCATTGTAATGTTTTTCAGTGAATATTAAATGACTAAAAGAGCTGCAGTTTATTTAGTATATTTATATGTTTTAAAAGTAACTTCAAAGTAAAGTAATTGGTAATCTGGTTACTTTCTACATGAAGTAATTAGTAATGGAATCAGATTACGATTTTATAGTAGTAGTCAGTAATTTGTAATGTATTACTTTTTTAAAGTACTTACCAAAATCCTGTTACATTTCTGTGAAAATACATGTTTGTGTATAAGTAAACTCCACAATATATTAAAGTATAGCATTTGACAGGTTTAAATGAATAATTTTATATTTAATTTTATTCTTTAAATCTAATTGGATATCACATATTCACTGGATGTGGTACACAGTCTTGTACTTTAGTCTTTTTTGGCACATTTAGTTGTGGTTTGTTCAGTTCATATCATGTAACACTCTAATGAAGCCTTTTTATAATCCCTGTAGAAAAAGTGAATTGAAAACTACAGGGAATCAATGCTGCTGAAAGTGTGAGCAGGTAACTGATGCTGTCTTCCCACAAACAAGTTTTTGTCCTATATTTTTTACTGTTCAAATCATTTATTACAGTGCATCTCTGTGTGTTTCTTCACCTCCCTCTTTTTCCTCTCTCTCGTTATGTGTGTGTCTGTGTGAATGTAATGCGATGTGACTGGGGTGAAGGTGGGTTTCCTGGATGTGTGCTGGACTCATGGCCTCTTGCTGGGGGCAGAAGGGAGGAAGGTCAGAGCAGGGCAGGGCAGGACTGGCAGCCTGCAGTCTGGGAGTATTAATGCTTCTCGCTGACCCCTGTGCTCAGAGAGAAGCGGACAGAAGAGCATGTTTGATTCATGAGAGGCCTGCAGAGGTGCTTTGGGGCATTTGGCTGCACTGTCCTTTTAGCGCCAAGTTGAAGAGGACCACCCTGGAGCCCTGCGGTGGATCTGTCCAGTGTGGGGAAGTGGGCGAGTGTGTCTCTGCCCTGAGGTAAGAAACGTTCTCACTTTACAGTAGTGAATGAAGACAGAAAGTTTAACCCGGCATAATGCTTCCCTACAGAAATCGTAGAGCTACACTGTAATGTTTGTGGATTGGTGTCACAGTGGTTTTGTGTTTTTTGAAGAGTGGGTGGTAGGCCTGTTCTGCTGTGGAGGCTGTGAATTTTAGGAAGCTAAATAAGACTGTGACAAATCTGCTTTCTCTACATAGCTTGTATTCTGGGTGCGAATTACAGGGGGGGGGGTTTGGGTTGGGGGGGTATGACGCCTCAAATTAATGCTTAAGGACATCAAAACAAGATGTGTGGGGGTCTGCCCTTTAATAGTTAAGAAATAGTTTTGCTCTGATCTGTTTTGTATAAAATATTATAATTAAAATAATAGATATATATTTGACCACTGCTATTATCGTTCATACCATTGTGAATGCATGTTTGCGCTAAAAATATCAATACATCAGTTTGAAACTGGCACAAACAGACATTGAAAGTGTTCACAAAACATGTATCTTTTAAAAAAGGCATTTGTAGGTGTCTGTAAAACTTCAAGTTAAACTAAAGTTTTTATTTTGTTACTGGTAAATGAAATAATGTGGTTTTGATTAATTTAATGAATTACTCTTAAAATATTGCAATAAGTGAGCAAGTATTTGTGCAAACCAAATAAAAATCTATATTTCGTTTAAAAACCCTTTTCAGGTCAGTTATATTTGCACATCCGTTTATTGTATACAGTGTACAGTATATTCCATGTTTAAGATTAATTAATAGAACAGACAAATGAACAAACTGAACAAAAAGTATTACTACACACACACACACACACACACACACACACACACACACACACACACACACACACACACACACACACACACACACACACACACACACACACACACACTATACAGACCCTAATAATGTAATTTATCCATGTTACTTTTTGAGCCACAATATTGACACAGCTTCTTTTTTTGATGTACCTTTTTGCAAAATACATCCAGATTTTACAATCATTCAGATTTTTGACCCTTGTGTGCCAACCAGCAAAAAAATAGAGGTGATAAATAACCTATATTCTGAAAAGCTAATTTTAAAATCAATTTATTTATTTATTTATTTATTTATTTATGTGTTTGTTTATTATTTATTTATTTGTTTGTTTATTTGTTTATTTATTTGTTTGTTTATTTATTTATTTTTAGATTTGCGGTTTTTCATTTTAACATAAATTATATTCTGAAATGCTAATTTTAAAATGCATTTATTTATTTATTTGTTTATTTTTGAATTTGTGGTTTTTTAGTTGAAGAAAACACAATTTTTTATTTTAACATTATGCATTTGAAGTGTACAATCTCATGAACCCAAAGATGTGTTTTGTCTCTTGTCTTCAAAGAATACTAAACAAACTATGCTATAAGAACTTTGCCCTTATTTTTTTTAAAAGAATGTAACGTGAACTTGAAATTGTTGTGGTAAAGTCAGGTTACCTGCTGCGGTTGAACACAACAGCAGTTTATCCCTGAGGTGCAGCCAGCCAATTTTAGTGGCTGCATTTTATTTATTTATTTATTTATTTATTTATTTATTTATTTATTTATTTATTTATTTATTTATTTATTTATTTATTTATTTATTTATTTATTTAGAGTTATTGTGAATTTACGTAATTGCATTTAAACTAATTATATCAACAGCAAAATCATATTGGGATGGCCAGAGATTACACAGGGGTGGCCATGACCAGCCCTGGCCACCCCTTTGGGGCGGCTCTGTATACATTGGCTCGCACATGGATGTTAAACAGTAAATTTAAAAATATGTGCGTCTTTCATGGTCATCTATTAATAGGTGCAGGAATGCAAACTTATCACTGTTTATTTAATATCACAAATGTCACTGAGAACCACTCAATATCCCTCAAAACACTGAAAACATAATAAAAGTTTTGATTAATAAAGATGTAATTGAATTATATATATAAATTTGGTTCACTGAGGCATATTACCGAACATAACTGATAAACTTGACCCCAAAATCGTCAATGTATAATTTGCACCCTGCTTGTATTGCAGTTTGGGCTGAGTGTTTTGCAGTACTTTTTTTTTTTTTTTTTTTTGAGCAGAAACATAGTAATATTACATTTCAAAATTCAAATTCACATTTTATTTGTCACATACACAGTCATACACAGTTTGATATAAAGTAAAATGCTTACACAACCACTCCTTGCCTTAATGATAACAACAATAATAACAATAAAGATCTTAATTATGGAGAAATAGAAGTTTTGCAATAGAAAATAAAATCAAATATAAAATATTTAGATACTTTAGATATAGAGTATGTGGCTCTCGAAAAAAAAAAGGTTTTGAAAACTTTTTTTTTAGACTAAAATGTTATTTTTTTGTACTGATAATGTGTCTTTAGAATATAAAAAAATTAATACTGGAGTATTTTTGTAGAAAATCACAACAGATTATTATTTTTTTAAATCCATATTGGCCCTGGTCTGTGTGTCTGTGTGTGTGCACGTGTGCGTGCGTTTCCACTAAATCAAAAAGTTACAAATTGCCATGAGATTGCGTTGCACTCTCAGCTCACATAATTCAAAAGAAAAGGTCCACATTGTCCCCCAATAATGTCAACAGAATGGACTGTCTTAGCAACTGGATAAATGTAAAAGAAGACTAAACAAAATTGTTTCTACTTTATAAATAATATTCTCAACTTACAGCAATACAATTTTACAATGAGTACAATTGTTTGTTGTCAATACTTTATTGGTATTATTATAATTTTCCAATTTCCATATTTGCAATGCCTGTATTTTGGAATTTTTTTTGCAGTCCACTTATAATCCAATTTGGAAATAATTTTTTTCTTCATTGGCATTGATTGTTTTAAAATTCAAATGGCATTAACATGCTTGTGTTTTAATTTCTGTAATAAATATGTCCGTCAAGCCAGGATCTTGATGGTTTATTGTGGGTTTGTTGTTTCCATGAAGAAATCTGTGTTACAAGTTAAACAAAAATTCTAATAAACAATTATATTTTGAATATAAATAGTTTTTGTCTTGCTTTTACATTAATTTTACATTTGAATAGCCAAAATTGCAAGTTTTTTTAAAATGTGATTAATCGTGATTCATTTTCAAAAAAAGTGTAATTAATTGGTTAATTTTTTTCATCGATTGACAGCACTAATTGCAATATATACGTTTGTAATGAAGCAGCAACAGACACACGTTTAAGTTTTTAATGAGGGAACTGACACGTAAACTGCTAAAAATAGTGTTTAATGCACATTTATGCAGCATGTCATATCACTTAGCGCTTGCTGTGGTTTTTTCTAGAATTAAAGGATATCAAAAACTTTTGAAGAGGTTGATGTTAATTCCTTCATACATGTTAAACCCACAAAATACAACTGCAAATACATCTCTGACTGTGCCTTTTGTCAAGTATAATTTAGCCTATATTTTATTAATTACATGTAACTCAGAGCCTGTAATGAAGCAGATTTAATTGCCGATAGTTCACTCACTCCAAATGTAAACCTCATTTCCACTTCAGTTGGCAAGAGTGTCATTTACTTGTTTGTAAGTTTGTTTAAATATTTTTTTAATAATTATGATTATTTAGCACATATATATTTCAGAGTACATCATGCTTTGTGAGCATCAAAGACATGAGCAAGAGCAGAGCTCATTAATCTTCATGAACCTTCCAAATAAGGTAAAAAGTGAACTTTTTTAGTCCAATTTCAAACACGAATGGGCTTGTTAAACAATTGCTGTAGTTTTTTTTTTTTTTTTTTTTTTTTTTTTTTTTTTTGCAATTACCTACATTCAGTGGTACCTTTAAATGTTTTGTATTGTGCTTCAGAATATATATATAACCCATAAAATGTTTTAACAACTTTTTCTCCTATTTAAAGCCATTTTAGTTGTAATATTTAGAATAATTTTTGCTACTGCTTATTTTTACATCCTTATCTAAGGATTTTAAACATATTGTGGGTTATTGTGGGTTTTCTCTATTGAGATTCTGTACGCTCAAAGGGCCACGATTCATGGGTCACCCAAAGTTTTGTTCAGGGCTGAATCACTCTGTTTCTTCCTCTTCAGCACCCAGAGAGGGATTAGAGTCCTAATCCTGACAAATGCAAGATTTAAATTCAACCTCAGCGAACAGAGGGCCTGCAACAGCCCAGCTGCTCGAGGAAAGATGAGTTTGCATATGCACATAGGTAATTTATGTGAAAAATATGCCTGCAATATTTCTTCTTTATCTAAAATGGCTTAGACATTCCATCCACAACTAGCACGAAAGAAGCAAATGTTTCTACTTAAATCATCTATAAAAATGGCTGTAATGAGGAGTAATACAAATAGAAGCACTCCACATACATTAGTGGGACAAGGAGAAGTTCATTGATAGCAACAGTTCACCCAGTAATGAAGATTTAGCCATTTGTTCATCCTCATATCATCCCAAAACACACTGCAACGTCAATCCAGTTTAGTCCTGTTATTTTTAGTGCTCATCTTACCTTTGTTTGTAAACCACATCTGGCGTTTGAATACAAATCACAAATCCTTCTTACCCTTCATTTCCTGCTTCTCTTATCCCTTTTTCATTGTTTTCATGCCAAAGGCTTTTTTGTTGTATTTGTTGTTGTTGGAACGATCCCTTAGTGTGTCTTCATCTTGTTCTTTGGCTTTTATTTTTGATATTTTCATGGAATTAAAGGAACAGTATGTCATTTTCACTACTAGACGGCACATATTCATTCCAAACAAAGGTGTAGTTTGATGACTCTGTAACTGAGTGTGGAATCATGGGAGTTGTGGTCTTCGTTACATCATACGGGACTCCTGCAGAAATCATGTTCATGGATGAGCTAAAGTATTTAAACTTACTGTTACGGTAGTATTAAGCAGTAAGACTGAAAGTTGTCAAAGCGAATCGAGAGCACTGAAGCAGCTACTGTTGATATGACGAGCACAACACGGCACAAAATCAGATTTTATTATGCCACAGTCCACCACTTCTTCCCCCATCTCCAACACAACCTCCTTCTTACCCTTCTTTGATTGATTGAACTTCCTGATGCTATATATGCAGCAATGTGTTTGCTATTTTTGTCTTATTAGTTCAGTAAAGTCACTGTCCATTGAGAAAATCTCCTTTTCTTGTGTTTGAAATAATGAGAACATTTCCATCACCATCTTAGTTTCTGTCTACACTAATTTTAAATAAGCTAACGTTTTTAAATAAGTAACTCAAATATTATTACTTAATTTTTTTAAAGTAATGCGTTACTTTACTCATTGTTTAGAAGTAATATTACGTAACTCGTGTTACTTGTAATGTGTTACCCCCAACACTGGTTAGTGCACAGCCATAGCCATAAATGCAATGTTAACAAGATTTGGCATAATTTATTTCGTTGTTTTGGTTTTCAGCCTTGGTTTCTTCTTTTTTAGTATTCATTTTCGGCCAGAAATTTTCATTTCGGTGCATAACCCCAAGATATATATCATTTTATAGTGTTTTTTGGATTTTTTAATTAAAAAAATCTTGCCTTTTAAAGTAAAAATGATCTTCTTTGCACTGTTGGTTATGATGACTCTCTCATTTCACATAGACCAGGGTAAAATCAAGCTGGTTTAAAGTTTGCATATGTATGCGAGTGAATTGCTCTTGCTCTTGAGGAACGCTTTGAATACCAGTGCGTTTGATTTATTAAGTTCTTCAGCGGATCTGTCTGCGGGTACGTTATCAACTAATAGGATCTCTCCCCCCCTCTTTCCTCCCGCTTGCTCTGTCAGATGGTCGACTAATACTGATATTAATGAATTCATTGCTTTAGTCAGAAAATCAATACGCACTTCTAAAGCGTCTGCAGATCTGAGCGTGCCCAGATGCTGACCCAGTTCCCATGTAAAGCAACCGTCATAATACATCCTGCGGTTTGCTTACCAGTGTCTCGCCATAAATATATATTATATCAGGGGTGAGTGGTGTGACTGAAATCATATGTCACTGTGATACATTTTTTAGATCATGGTGATTATAATTTAGTTATTTCTGAAATGTGTTTGATAGCTACATAGCTTTACATATCATAACAACAGATGCATATTTATTCGCAGTGTAGAAATATTAGGTAAACACAAAATACAGTTTATGTGCCTCATTAGTTACCATATTAGTTAATCTCTACCATTAAAGATTGTTTAAATTAAGTTGATACATTTTGTGTCTGATGTGTTGCCCTTTGGTTTATTTATTATTGTTCTTACAATTAAAATATGAAAGCAGTACAAATGTAATCGTCATATTTTAAATATGAATTTTAATATTATATTAGCTAATAAATATATTATATTATATTATATTATATTATATTATATTATATTATATTATATTATATTATATTATATTATATTATAGACACTGTTTAATTTAATATTAGCTAATATATATTATATTATACTAATTCTATTAATTCTATTCTATTCTATTCTATTCTATTATATTATATCATATTATATTATATTATATTATATTATATTATATTATATTATATTATATTATATTATATGACATTATATTGTAGTAATTATACTAATTATATTATATTATATATTATATTATTTTATATTATATTATATTGTATTATATTAAATTATACTATACTATATTATATTATATTATAAACACTGTTTAATTTAATATTAGCTAATAAATATTATATTATATTATATTATATTATATTATATTATATTATATTATATTATATTGTACTAATTATACTAATTATATTATATTATATTATATTATATTATATTATATTATATTATATTATATTATATTATATTATATTATATTATAAACACTGTTTAAGTTAATATTAGCTAATAAATATTATATTATATTATATTATATTATATTATATTATATTATATTATATTATATTATATTACATTATGTTATATTATTATATTATACTAATTATAATAATTATGTTATATTATATTATACTAATTATACTAATTATATTATATTATATTATATTATGTTATATTATATTATATTATATTATATTATATTAATTAGATTATGTGCTGTGTAATATATATTTTATTATCATATGTTTAATGGAAAAAAAATTCTAATAATTCCCGACATTTCCTAGTAATTTTCTTCCAGGTTTTTGCCTGCAGTGTAGAATGTTTACATATATATGACAAAATAAATATTTATCATCATTATCTGCCAGGATTTGATAATTCATTTCTAACAAATATGTATCGTCATGGTTAAAACAGTTTAGACTACATTTCTACCATTGCGCATAACCTAAATTCAGCTCTATTAAACACCATCATGACAATAACAACATCTGCTGCCAATGCTTCTTAGAAATAAATTGGTGGCGAAAATCTGGGACATCCATAATGTTTTTGCAGTGTCGAAAACAGTGATGATGAACTTGGGAATATCCTCAAAGAGCAGCAGTCTGTGAGAGAGTGTGAGTGTGAGAGAGAGAGGGGTTTCTCTGGTAAACGGGCTGTAAGATGTCAGAGAAGACAGATCGCCCGCTGATGCAGCTCTGGTCAGGAAAGCAGACCTCTGTGCATGACTGCTGTGCGAGTGTGCTAAAGGTCAAGCAGCAGGGACGGACCAAGGCTGACCAGAGGTCAAACGGTCTGGGTCATTTACATACGGATCAGAGACATGAGAACAAAAACAGAGGAGAAAAAGAGCAAAGGGAGCAGAAAGAGTTGAGCTTGTTTATGGGGCAATTTCTGCTGTAAACATTGAACTGTGGTGTTTTTACTGTATCTTGTTTTGAAGATGAAATGTACAATTTATTCAGTGTCAGTTAAGCTAGATGAAGACAGCGCAGTGTGCAAGATTCTCAAGGGACCCATTTATTATCCATCTTTCCATTTTGAGATTTTTGAGTTATACAACATCGCCATTTTAAAAGTAGCATTATTGCAATGGGTTATATGAACAGCTGTTTTTCAGCCAACGGTAAACTTTCGGTGAAAGGTTACTGTGACTTTTTAAAAATTTAGAAGGCTCCTTTTACAGCATCGACCACATACTGTTATTAAAATACAATCAGTTAAATAGACTTAAGGATTCATTTAGTTGTTCAAGTGTAGAAGGAGATCCGTGTAACCGCTAGTGATGTTAGCATTAGCAGGCTAAAACAGAAACTCTATTTAAAACACTGAGGTAAAATAAATGTCCATATTTTAAAGAGATGGCAGGGAAAAATGGAATTTAATGAAGGGCTTCTTGTCCAGTCTGAGACCCACTTTATATCAAATATCGAGTGAATACAGTGAATATCACTTATTTTTAAAGAAATCAGATCTTAAATGTGAAGATTTTGTAATTGAAAGACAGTTCAACTGAAGCCGTTGGGCTGGCTGGCTGAAAATTAAAAGTCTGTGTGCATATACCCCTTTTGCTATTTAGATTTGTATTTCGTTTGATTTGTTTGTTACATTATTGCCCACCTATTTCTTAGCTATACCTCATCAAGTTCACTCTTTTTTCAGAGTAAGGTGGATAGAGAAGATGTCGTACGGCTTCCATTTTGCAAACACGAAGGAAATTTATTATTAAAGACAGCAGATAAGAGGTGAACGCCATCGTTGTTTTTATTTAATTTGCAGTTGAGTATAGGTAAGAATCGCCAACTTATCCATCAAGTTTTTACGCAGCGGATGCCCTTCCAGCCGCAACCCATGTCTGGAAAACATCCACACACACATTCACACACACACTACGGACAATTTAGCCTACCCAATTCACCTGTACCGCATGTCTTTGGACTGTAGGGGAAACCGGAGCACCTGGAGGAAACCCACGCGAAGGCAGGGAGAACATGCAAACTCCACACAGAAACGCCAACTGAGCCGAGGTTCGAACCAGCGACCTTCTTGCTGTGAGGCGACAGCACTACCTACTGCGCCACTGCCTCGCCCAGGTAAGGGGTTATTCATGAATTGTTTGGCTTCACTATCGTCCTCTTACTCCGGAGTTGAACAATTTTTTTGTTTGATACTTTCTGTTTGAACTTGTTCCTTTATTACGTTATTTTTATTTTTGCTAATATTTTTTGTATGTATATATATATATATATATATATATATATATATATATATATATATATATATATATATATATATGGACATTTCAATGGTTGTCCCTTTTATACATTAAATCACTTTTGTTGGCATTTCCGTTGTCCATGTTTTTAGCTTACTCCTTCACTTGATAAAATTGCCACACCTTTAAATGTTATTCATTTTACCCCAGACTAACATCAAAGAGGTTGTAGCAATGGCAATAAATAGGGGAATGAATGATTTATAGACGTTACTTCTGCATAAAGGAAATCTATACTGCTTTCCTTATGGCAGTAATTTATGCATTGGAAATAAATTAAGACTTGGATCACTTGCTATTTTTAAAGACCAACAACTCATAAATAAAGAAATAAAAAATAAATAGAGTTATGTGTGCTTTTCAGGGTTTAGGGTGTTTTTAAATATTTTAAAATATTTAACATTTTTAAAATGTTTTTGCAAGGTTGTGCTTTTTATTTATTCATTTATTTATTTAAATTTATCTTTAACATTTTCAGTATAATGGACAGAAGGTGTCCAAAAACCCACTTTTAATTGTTTATTCTATCATACTTTATCTATTTATGTTTTTTTCTCAACCCAAATTTTGGTCAAATATGGACAAACCCAACTATTCAGTTAAAGTTTGTTAATATCATACACACATTTGGGTTAAAATTACTACATAATTATGTAATAATTTAAGTAACTATAATAATTAATCCTAGTCAACATTTTAATTATAAGGTAATTTTCTCAAAAGTATTTTTTGCAGATGGATATGTTCGTATACAATTTGCATGTATGCTATGAGATGCAGGGAGTGGAAGTATTGTACCGAGATACGCACAATGTTTGATTACTTTTACAATATTAAAATGTCAGCATGAACACTTTGTATATGCGGGACTTTTGCAAACTTACGTATGTAGTGGATAGCAAATTACTGTGGATATCAATCATGAAAATGTATTAGAAAATGCTTACCAAATGTTTATTCAAATGCCTTAAATGTTTAGTTTACAATAGGTATAGATTTGTTTTACCAGTTGTTTTGTATTATAGAACTTAATTCATTTTTATGAGTTTCTTTAAACATTTGCTTTTAAATGATGATTTATGTTTTAATATGGAAATTATTCATAAAATCACTTTGCCTTTCCAGTCATATTTATTTTCATAGATATTGTAATAAAGAGGGAGTTGTCTAATGAGAACAATTGTGTACCTTTATTTCAATTTACCATTTACGATAAAAGGTACAGAACAGTATAAGAGGTCTTTTCTGTACCATAAAAGGGACAACTTTTACAAAGGTACAAAACTGTACCTTAAGGAACATTATTTGTACCACCATGTTTTTGAGAGTGTATAGCCTACTTGTTCTCGGTTACGGCACTATGTAGACGTAGACCTAATAGTTTTTATATTGAAAAAATTCAATCCCCATTACAGAAAAAAATTATCTAAAAACACTGAGCCGAGAATCAAAACGATCAAAGTTCTCCTAAGGATTTCATTTCTGATTCTCGGGAGGTGAAAATCGGGCATAAATTAGGCTAAAACTCTTGTAGTGTGAGCCAAGCTTTAGCTGACAATTAAAGCGTTAAAGCTGGTCGAGAGCTGCAGGTGCATTTACTGCTGCAAATTTGGCAGCAAGCATGGCAGCAGAGGGAATACATTGAAGTGTTAACATCTGTACAACATTTTAGGTTAAAAAAAGGTAAAAAAACAGATATATTCTGTTTTCATTTAAAAAAATCCCCTCTGTAAAAACCTTTGACTCCATATGACAAAAAATGGTAATACAGATCAATAATATGCAATTAATGCAGATTTAAATAATGCATCATTTGCATTTTTAGACATTAGATATTAGAAAACTTAAGCAAACAAAAAAATGTAAACTTAATCAACTGTGGAAGTATAGTGATATCTGCGACCTATTACTACGATTATTATTATTATTATATTTTTATTTTATTTTATTTTTTACAATTTCAATTCACCTGGAATGCAAGTTAAATCTTCAGTTTGACATCTCCGCTCAGGACATCGAAACAGATGCGTATGCTCTGAAATTGTGCCGCAATCTGGGAGCATCTTCCTCAAGGGAGATCCTAATTGGTTTCTCCACCCCCTCTGTCCCAAACAAACCCTCTAACTCTATATCGTCTGTCTGTGAGATTAGAGAGCCGCAGAAATCATAACCGATGACAGTATCAGAGTGTGATTAAAGAGTAGTGTGGACGGATTAGAGCTGTGTTCCCTCAATCTCAGCAGTATTTGTGGGATTATTGTCCTCAAACTGATGGGCTGCTGTAAGGAAACACTGGATTATGAAAGAACAGAGCCATTTAGCCGCCTGGCATGGATATTTTTGGGGCCTTCTTTGAGAATGAGTCATTCAATTATTTTTTTTATTTAATGCATGTCATTAATAAGAGGCAAGTGGTGCAAGTGAATTAAAGTGCTCTTTGTTTTCGATAATTAATTTTGTGGAATTTCTATGTAAATGGAGGTGATTATTATTTTAAAGATAAATGGTTTAATTGGAGATTAAATTTTTAATTTAAAAAATAACATTCAAAAGGAATACTTCACCTGACATTGACAATTCTGACATTTTGACTCCTGAACTCCTTTTATTCCAGAATGGTATGTCTTTCTTTCTTTTATTGGACAGGTCTACCTAATACAGTGGTTGTTAAGTGTTTCTAGAATTGCCCCTCAAAATCCTAGAATTGAAGCCGAGTGATCCGTCTTTCCATCTATTTTCCGAATACAACTTCTGTCTTTCTTTGCTTACTTCCTCTTCCTCTGCCAAGTGTTATTGTTAATAGAAAAAATGTAATATAGACGCAGTTTTGCTTTTTATTATTTTTGACTGCTCTGCAAAGCCGTAGGTTGAGGGGCAGATACTTTCAACCAGTAAATAAAAATGTTACTGGAAAAAAAAAGTGGCCTACTCTAGCAGAAACTTTTGTTACATGTAAAAAATGTAGATTTTAAATAAAAAAGATAAATACATAAGTAAACAAACAAGTACACTATCCATGATATTGTGGATTAGTAGATTATTACAGAATTAAATTGTTTGCTTCGCTGACATTTTTATGTGATACTGGACTCAATTCTAAAAATTCATTTCTGAAAACTGAGTTTGATAAACAGTTTTAGAGCTAAATAATAAAGCTTTCTGAGTGTGATACAGCTATTCGAAAATCTGGAATCTTAAAAAAAATTTATTATATTAAAAAACTGCCTTTAAAATTGGTAATTAGCAATATTACAGATCAAATATGACATTTTGATATATTTATGCAAGGAAATTCAAAGATATCTTATTGAAAGATGATCTTTACTTAATATTCTACTGATTTTTGGCACTAAAGAAAAAATGATAATTTTGACACATACATACAATGTATGTCTCGCATCTTTTGAAGCAACAGCTTTTTTTAGACGCCGTGTCAAGTTGAAAGAACTTCAACTTTCACACGCAGCCATAGACTGTAAAAGATATGGGCGTAGTATCCGTGACATCACCCGTAGGTTCATGAAAAACCCAAAAGAAGTTACCAGTATACGTGGGCTCGCCATTTTGTTCGCGCGTCTTCGCACCAACTGTCAAAAGAAAAATATAAATGTTAAATGATCTTAAATAAAACCAGTACAATTATAGAGATGGTATAAGTGTATAGTTCACATGGGAATTGGAGACCTCTTGAATGGTTTGTGAGCACAATTAAGTGCACACAGCATGCCATATCATTTGATAATTGTAAGAAATAATTCCAAAAGACAACTGACTGTGTAAAGCCACATAAAACAACACAAAAATACGATGAATATGTTGATATCAGCAGCTAATCGGCCGGAGTCAGCTGAGGTGATGTGAAGGCAACCAGCGAGACCTATCAAATGGCCGTCAATCAAATGGCCGCACTCGTAATTATGCAAACTTAATATAACATAATATAAAGGAAACGGATGAGTTATAAAAAAAATGTACCCCCTCACAGTTGTCATGAAGGGTAATATTAGCTATATGAACCAAAATTGTACTTTGTACCAGGCTGTAAACACCCTTTTTTCTGCTGTAAGGTTGGCCATTTGAACAGCGGGCTCAATAGAACTTTGCTCCATATATAGCCAGGAATAGTGAAATTTCAATGAATTGCAGTTTCAGTTACTTCCGTATTGGCTTCCCGAGGGAGAGCAGGAGGTCGCCGCTTGCATGCAGCACAGCTCTTCACTGTCAGTTCCATAGCAGTGGACTAATCAGAAGAGCTTTGAGGGGGGGCAACCATTGAAAGTTTCTGTTTAAAGATGCTCAATGGCTTTGTTCAAATGCTGTGCTTTCTTTTCAAACCATTCCAAACCATTTCATCCCTCGTTTTTAGAAGCAAACACGCATTCGATGTGAATAAGACAAAGGCTGTGTCCGAAATCACATACTTCCTTACTATGTAGTGTGCTAAAAACAGTATGTGAGAAGATTTCGAAAAACAGTATGTGAGAAGTACCTGGATGACCTACTACTTCTGAAGTGCACATCCAATGGACACTCCTCTATCCCATGATACCACGCTTGAGAATTCATGAATGGGAGTGAAGCGATGCAACTGAAATAGGCGTGTCACATTATCATGACAAAATGAAGGAAGTAGCATGTTCTATTCATGCTCACATTCATACTGTATAGAACATTCTATAGAACAGGGGTCACCAACCCTGTTCCTGGAGAGCTACCTTCCTGCAATATTCAGTTCCAACCCTGATCAAACACACCTGAATCAATTAATAGTACCTAAAACAGCACTTGATAATTACAAACAGGTGTGTTTGGTCAGGGTTGCAACTGAAATGTGCAGGAAGGTAGCTCTCCAGGAACAGGGTTGGTGACCCCTGCTATAGAACATACTATCGAGTAGTACATTCAAATTCAAATGCAGTACCTGTTGAGTAGTAGGCGATTTCAAAAACAGCCAAAAACTATGGAATGCACTAAAAAAACTTTAAGGGACCTTGCTTAATACTGGTTTCAATGTGTTGCATATGTGAAAGATATTGAACACTTGCTTTACCCCAAATCAAGTTTGGCTGTGCAATCCTTTACAACATTTCCAAGCAGATCAAATACGCAGCCTTTTACTGCCTCTTTGTCTCCATTTCAGCATTCATCTCTCTTCCTGACTTGACTTGTTCTGTTGTAAATGCTTCTGCATGCCTTCTTAGCATTCAGCTGTGTGGCCATGTGTATCCTGGTATGCCTTTGACACCAGTGGAGGGCGTTTCACAGCACTAGAGTCTTTTCACAGGCTGCTGTGACCTCCTGACTCCTGCTGTGTGTCTGTCCCAGTCCTGTCCCTCCACCCTGAGTCTGAGGGTCAGCGCCACCCCAGTGTCCTGCTCTCACTACAAAGAAAATGATGGAGACACCATCCCAGTGATCAACCAGATGTTTCTCTAGTCTGTTGAGAGAGACTTTTAGGGTAGGGTTTGAGACAGACTTTGTTTTTTCTAAATATCTGTCAGTAATTATTTGACACAATTTACATTGTTCATTTGTGTACTGTTGTAAGATTCAGAAGAGATTTTAAAGGGGTGGTCCACTACGATATCATATTTTAAACCTTAGTTGATGTGTAATGTAGTTGTGAACACAAACAACATTTCTGAATGTAAGACGGTTAAAGTTCAATGTAAATGGAGACATTGGCTTTTAGAGAGTTAGCTTGGCAAAGCCTACAGCGAACAAATTTGGAGACTACAAAAAAAAAAAATACATCCGGGCTAGTGAGATCATAAGGGCTTCTGGTTATGTGCATTCATCGTGTGCACACACCCTGCACTGCGAAGGGGCGTAGCCAGATGAGCTTTAATTGTAGCGCAGAGAAAGCTAAATTGCCGTCCAAACGCTGTTATTTGCATAGAGCTTCTTTTGTTTCTGTATTTAGCCTTCCAAAGGACACGACACAAAAAAAAACAAGTGCTTACGGTTTAATTTGAATTATGTTCCAAAGAATTATAAAAAATATATATAGCTCTAGCATTCGACAAAGGAGAACTTGCAAAATCTCATTCAGTTCAGTGCTGGATTCGGTTAAAACTCCTCCACCAGACGAAGCGGTGGGTTTTGAGCCACAACCTGTACATGTTTTTATTTGTTAAAATTGTTCAACTACAGGCACAGTTTAGCGTTAACAGTATGTTGTAGCAAGGACATAAAAAAGAATGTAAACAATGGGAAATGCTGTTGGGCACTGTCAACAATTTAGCATCAAATCAGACAAGCTGCTGTAAACACACAATCTTAAGCAGCATGTGCAGTGTCTCTCCATGCATGTCCCTCTATGCGTGTCTCTCTATGCAGCTGCTTTCCGTGCATCAATAACAAATTATATGAGAACATTATATATTAATTACATATGCTTATTCTGAATATGGCTGCACAGTGGCGCAGTAGATAGCACATTCGCCTCACAGCAAGAAGGTCGCTGGTTTGAGCCTCGGCTGGGTCAGTTGGCATTTCTGTGTGGACTCCGCATGTTCTCCCCGTGTATGTGTGTGTGGGTTTCCTCCGGGTGCTATTGTTTCCCCCATAAGTCTAAAGACATGCGCTTTAGGTGAATTGGGTAGGCTAAATTGTCCGTAGTGTATGTGTGTGCGGTTCCCAGTGATGAGCTGCAGCTGGAAGCGCATCTGTTGCGTAAAACATATGCGGGATAAGTTGGCAGTTCCTTCCACTGTGGCAACCCCAGATTAATAAAGGGACTGAGCCGAAAAGAAAATTAATGCATATTCCGAATATATATGAAAGACACTTGTCAGATTATTTTAGAGAGCAGGCGTGAGCTGTTTGCTCTTCATTTCTGTCTGATTCAGGCAGCGAACGCTTATAATAGCTGCTCTGAGCCTCTGACTGGACTGTTTACACAGCGCAAAAGCGCGCGCTTGTAGAGGAGTGACGTGGAGCCGATCCGTGAACCACAGCACATTATGTTAGGACCAATCAAAGCCTCTTAAGGGCAAGTCTTTCAGAGGAACTAGGAAATATGACAGTCGTTTTCATGTTAGCAGAGTAGCTGTGCAGAATCAAAGTAAGATATATGAAAATATAATGTGATTTTCTACAAGTGAAGCATAAGCACACATTGCTTTGCATCTTATAAACACAGTCAAGCCTTAAAAATACACTGTGGGCCACCCCTTTAAAAGGTTGTGTGTGACTACACTTAAAAAATGTAAATAAAATTTCAAGTTGTTTCAATTAATTATCATTAATTATCTAGTTGAACTTATTTTTTGCGCTGAGATTTTCTGCCTGTATGGATTCTGAGCTTAGATTTTAAAAATGTAGCTCCTGGGACGTATTTGGCGCTCTCCAGAAATGTATATAGAGGTACGTTTTTAGAATGAGCCTGGGTTGAAGTTTTGATAATGTTTTTGGTTTCTTTTCTGCACATCTGAAATATCTTAAATTGTGTTCCGATGATAAAAGACTCAGGGGAGTCTGGGGATGGGAACAGGGGTTCAGTAATTCATAACAGAATTATCATTTTTTGGCTAAACTACTGTAACCCTTTGATTTATTATAAAAGTAATACCTCAACAAACTATGATTTGAAGTATCATGCATGATGGCTGCATACCAATGTTGACCTCACACCCTTAAATGAATATTTAGGATCAGGTGTTGCATTGGTTTAAATCTCTGAGCAAGTAATGACAGTGATGAGTGAATTAGCCAGCGCTGTGGGTTGTTGAATTGTGAGTTGTTGAAGTAAACTGTGAGCGTGTGTGGTTTGAGACAGTGATGAAATGTGTTGTCGGTGACTGGTCAGATGGACAGTGTTGTGGAGGTCAGGACACAGAACATTTGCTGTGTAAATGACTGAGCCACGTTTCCCCAGTGTGAGCGAACCGTAGGTCAAGCAGATGCTGCTCACGGAACCAAGTGTGTGGCTCAATCAGGTCCTATAATAAAAGAGCTGCAATCCATTAGCTGCATTGCAGGACCACTGTCCCCTGGGAACCAGAGGAAATTTATGAGCACTGACTATATAATTCATGCAGAATGTGGACCAAATCTATAAATGTATAAATATATGAATTATATTGATGCGTGCGTGTAAAAAGTTCAGCCGGTTTCTAAAGTGTGCCGCTGTAATTTACTCAGAAGGTTGGAAAGTCCATCTTTTTTTCTCTGTCGCTGTGCCTGCCAGGCTTCATTTCCATCCATCAGTTCTATTGCTTCATTCATGCTGTCATCGTGCTGTCATTCACTCATTCATCCTGTCACCATTCATCCTGTCATCTCACACAATATGCATCACAGCCACTGTCACTTATCAAGAGCTGTTTCATACTCCGTCTCTCACTGGTCGCACTGATGGCCATTTTCTGTTTTTCTTAAGCATATCTATCACATTTTTTCTATTCTGTCATCATTTACTTTAGCATAATTGTCATTGATTAAAACAAATTTTAAATTAAATTAAATTATATTACAATGGAACAACCCATAAGTGTTTTTTACCCATATACAACTTTTATAATAAAAAAATAATAATGATATATATATATATATATATATATATATATATATATATATATATATATATATATATATATATATATATATATATATATGTATGTATGTATGTATGTATGTATGTATGTATGTATGTATGTATGTATGTATGTATATATATATATATATATATATATATATATATATATATATATATATATATATATATATATATGTGTGTGTGTATGTTTGTATATATGTGTATGTATGTATATATATATATGTATGTATGTATGTATGTATGTATGTATGTGTATATATATATATATATATATATATATATATATATATATATATATATATATATATATATATATATATATATAAGAAGCTGCTGATCTACTGGGATTTTCATGCACAGCCATCTCTAGGGTTTACAGAGAAACGTTTGAAAAAGAGAAAATATCCAGTGAGCAGCAGTTCTGTGGGCGCGAATGTTTTGTTGATGCCAGAGGTCAGAGGAGAATGTCCAGACTGGTTGAAGCTGAAAGAAAGGCGACAGTAACTCAAATAACCACTCGTTAAAACCAAGGTATGCAGATGAGCATCTCTGAAAGCACAATGCGTCCAAACTTGAGGCAGATGGACCACAGCAGCAGAAGACCACACCAGGTGAAAATGACAATGAGTTCACTGTACTCAAATGGCCTCCACAGTAACCAGAACTCAATCCAATAGAGTGCAATAGACATTTTTATATATAACATATGCCAGAGTAACTAGTGGTTCATTCCACTGTGGGGACTCCTGATGGATCAGGGACTAAGCCAAAGTATAGTGGGTGAGTGAATAATACTAAAACTACATTACATCATGTAATTTAAGAGAAGATTTAACAAAAAGAAGGTGAAGAAAATGGGACAGCCTGGTGGCTCAGTGGTGAGCACTGTCACTTCACAGCAAGAAGGTCTCTGGTTCGAGCCTCGGCTGGGTCAGTTGGCATTTCTGTGTGCAGTTTGCATGTTCTCCCCGTGTCTGCGTGGGTTTCCACTGGGTGCTGGATAAGTTGCCGGTTGAATAAGCGAATGAATGAATGAATTTATTTAACAGGGACAATGCACAAACATTTCATTAACCTCAAATAGGAAAGAAGCATTGTGCCAGGTTCTAGCAGGATTGTTAATTTCCACCTGCAGTCCCTGAACAAGTTAAAATTAAAACAATAAAACTCAATTAATTAAAAAGTCAGTTTAAAATATTCAAGCATAATCGCATATAAACTAAAACACTGACAACTTAAAAACATCTCACTCAGTGTGTACAAATTTGATTTGACAAAAACCACCTCCTAGTCAGGCTCGGGTTCATTCCACTGTGGCGACCCCTGATTAATAAAAGGACTAAAGGCTGATTTATACTTCTGCGTCAAGCGCACGCGTATGCTACAGCACAGCCTATGCGTAGATGCATAGCCCTCGCCATGGCGGTCGGCTTCGCTGACATGCACCTCTCAAAAAAAGCTCTGTGATTGGTCGGCTTGGTATCCGCGACTTGTGGGCGGGACCGAGAGCAGCACGAGTCTTTTGCAGCGAGTGTTTACAAGTGTCGAGTCCCGTGAAGGAGCTCCAGATAAAAACTTTTGTTTTGTGTTACCTTGTGATTAAAGTTGTTGCACGTCCGCCAGTTCCTGCCTCAAAATGAGCGAGTTTTAACCACTTATATATTAAGGAAGTGTTCAGAAAATACAAAACACTAGTTAAGAAAATCAGAAGTCACAGAGGAACACAAACACCTCACTGTCAACTATTATTAGTTATTGCAGAGCAACAGAAACAGCGCGCAGAAGTATGAATGCACAGCTACGTGCGTTGCATGCGCTGTGGGTCACGTCGATCACTTGACGAAGAAGTATAAACCAGGCTTAAGCCAAAAAGAAAATGAATGAATGAATGAATGAAGATGAAGAAAACATTTTAATGTATGTATCTATGTAATAAAAGTCAACGGAAACTTTTGAATGAGCAAAAAAAACCTCCTTCAGGTCCTTAATTATGTAAGGAGGAGAAAACAATGATGGATTTTTGAACTCTATCTCTATAAATCAATTGCTTTCAGTTTTTTGTTTGATTTTATTTTTATTTTTAATTTACTGTCTTTGTTGTAGCAACGCTAGCGCCTCTTTCCTGAAGAACACAGCTCTAATTCAACCTCACAATGTACGCGTAATTACAGTGCAATTTCTTATTCATCATTTCTGCCAAATCCTGCCAATAGCCATGTGGTAGCGCCCTCACAGATGAGACTGTAGTCAGGCGCATGCGAATGCTCCCTTTCCAAATTAGAGGCGTCCTGGCCCCGAGGGCTCGGAAACATGGGAAGAAAAAGTCAGAGTATGCTTCACGATGGACTCCAGAGCCGCTCCTTCACTAAAGTAATTAGGTCTTATTCTCTAGCGCACAATGGAGGCTTTTCTGTACACCGGGAGGTGGGTTAACAATTGCAGGTTGGATCCGGCTTCTCTCTCTCTTTTTCTTCCAAAGATCTACGGTTTCTCTCCATAGATGCATCAGTCCAGGAAGTGTGTATTTAGTGTGTATTCAGGGGTCGGTCCGGTGCACAATAAAACTGAAATTAGAGAGGCCGAGAGAGAGCCAGCTGTGACACAGGTCGCCTTGTTCAGACACATGTGCATAATGGATCGCTTTCATTCCACGGCCGTCGCATTTGCACGCGCAAAAAAAAAAGGGGGGGAAGAGAGAGAGAGAGAACGAGAGCGAGCGAGGGGAGAACAAATGGGCATGGCTGTTAAATTAAGTGTGGAATGAATGCATTATGAGCTATTAGGGCAAAGAAAAGGAGTGTCCTAAAAAACACAAGCGCATAATTGTGAATTCTGATGCTGGAGCGCGTTCAAAACCCCCGCGGCCTGCCTTTCGGATGCATATAAAGCTCTAGGCCAGGATTTGGATGGAAATGGGGGTTGTTGGGGTGATGGCTTTGTACAGTGAGGGCGCAAGGAAGGGTGGCATAAGCTCTGCTTTTCCAACATTTAGGTCAAACTTTACCTCTGGTCTTCGCTCCATCTGGCCCTGCTGCTCGAGCGAAGGTGCCCAAAGCCACAGGGCGGCATTCTGGCATTTTCTAGAGCCGCATACCCCGTCGAGCTGAGATCAGCCCAGCGTGAGATTTCCTTAGCGTGGGCTTCTTTAATGCAGTGTTGCCTCTCAGCACGCCAGTTTACCGCTTTAATAGGTAAGCAACCCACTCTGGCGTCTGAGTTTCAGGTGTTTTCTCTGTTTAGCTGCGTTCTCTGGGGAGCCGCAGCCTGAATGGATTAGGCCACGTTTAGACGGATGACTGCTGGCGACCAAAGCTTTAAATGTATTAATCCCTCTCTTATCAAGCAGGAAATGATGAATCGCCTGAGCCTGCTCCAGGCTAACCTCTGCTGTCGTTTGAACAGAATCAAAGCTTTAAATCACACACTGCAGCACCTGGCCATGTGTATGCGTGCGCGTGTGTGTGTGTACTGTGCCCTGTTTTAAAGTGATTTAGTAACGCTTTGATGGGGTGAGGGAGGTTAGGAAATGAGTATGAAAAGTAAATTAAGAATTCTACATGGGCTTTGATAAATAGAATTGCTGACTAGGGAAACTCATGCGGCTGTTGTCGCGTTTCATCCAATCTGATAAATTCCACCCGTGGCTGCAAACCAGGAGCAGCAGTCAATCAATGCTTTTACAGCCTCTTTTTCATGTGAATTATGGGCTTTATGGCCCTATCTGGCACCTGTACTCTATTTCTCAATGCCCTTGCCCTGTACCTCAGTGTGTACTTCCAAAAAAAAAAAGAGGAACATCAGCACTCCGATTGCTCACTGCTTCGTTTGAAATTCTGCCGCTTCTGTCGTTCATCATTTATAGCTTCGGGTTAGTATCCTGTCTGTGCGGTTGGTGTAGCAAAAATCATTTGCACACAGAATCACAAGTGCATGTTAGGCTTTGGTAAACTGTGTTAAAGGTTTATAAGTAGAAAACAGAATCTAAAGTGACAGCTTCTGCTTCGTTATTTGTTATTATCGTCCTGGGAAAATATATTACTTTTTTATGCCAAACACAAAAAGTGCGTTAAAGGGATAGTTTACCCAAAACTGAAAATGCTGTCATCATATACTCATCCATAACTTGTTTCAGACCTGTTTGACTTTCTTTCTTTTTTTGAACACAAGTGGAGAAATTTTGAAGAGGGCTGGAAACCTGTAATCAAGTCAAGTATTTGTTTTTCCTAAAATGGAAGTCAGTTCTTTTTTGTGTAAACCTTTAAGTTTAAATAGACACAATAAAGCTGAATTGTCACTTATTTAGAACAATAATCTCTTTAAAATTACAGTGTAGTCACAAAAAATATGAATCAGTTATATATTTTAACATTCTTCAAATCAGTATGCCATAAGGAAGAGAAAAACATTTGAAATGGAATAAATGTAGTACATTGTGTAAAATTATAAGATTTATAAATCATGACCATTCATTCATTTTTCTACGACTTAGTCTTTGGCCCTTTCAGCCACAACCCAGTACAGGAAAACACCCATACACTCTCGCATTCACACACTATGGCCAATTTAGTTTATACAGTTCACCTGTACCACATGTCTTTGGACTGTAGGGGAAAACGGAGTAGACAGAAATGCCAACTGGACTGGTCCAGCAGGGACTCAAACCAACAACTTTCTTGCTATGAGGCGCCAGTACTAACCAATGAGCCACCATGCCATCTAATGATAATTATGAATTCAACATAAAGTAGGCTCATTCATTCGTAGCCCTATATAAACTTTTGGAGATCGAATTATATAGCTAGAAGTACGTATGGCTGCATTTTGTCTTTAAAATAAACTCTACGGGGTGGTATGACGCCATTCCTTTTCTTGCTTTCCAGCTGACCGCTTACCTCCATTTGGACGTTTTTTCTGTTGTTACTAGTTTCTCCCATAGCTCGTCATGTACATTGGTGGACTTGAAATGCAGGGAAGAGTTGACCTCGACAATGGGGTTCAAGTCTGGCCAGAAATCACATAAGACAAAAACAGAAGCCAAAAAAAAACAAAAAACAAGTAAAAACAGGGCGAGAATGTGGTAAAATCTGAAAACGTGATAAAAATCAGGCGATTTCTTTTTTAGATTGCTTTTCAAAATTGATGGTTGGGTTTAGGGAAGTGGGTGGGTGGGTCAGTCAAAAAAAACAACTACATTCCAACACAGCTAAAACATATTATGACATATTTATTGCTTCAGATTTATTTATTTTTTTGCTGCTGCCTAAAACTTACCATTAATGACACAATGTTTAATATTTAGCCATTTATTATTTTTTTTTTTTCCTGGAAAGTGGTTGGAGTTGACTGTGTTTGACAGATATGATATTTTAATGAATAAGTGCAGGTCAGAATAGTCGTGTTAATTAATTTTTACATGAGCATATGTGTTCAACTACCGTATACGGTTTGTTACACTGATGAATCAGGTTGATGTTTTGCCAAGAAAGCAACATTTTGACAGTTAGTCTGCATCATTAAACTAGTTTTAATAATATGTCTAAATGAGAGCAGAAGCTGATCACAGCCGAATCACACATGTCTATAAAGCAATTGGAGTATTCTGCCACATCAGAGAAAGACCCTTGGGAAACCTTTATAAAGCATGTCCTAGATTTTTCAATATTCAGAGTCTTAAAGGCCACATATGGGGTATATATTGGACAATATTACGAATCCGTTTTTGATTTCAAAGATTACCTTTGTATTTCACCATTGCCGTCGGATTAGCATTATGTAATTTAAACCTTTCAAAATACACCCAGACTCATCTGTTAAACTGTCTGTTGTGGCATTTAGAAGTGATGGTTTGATGATTTTCTTCACAAAGCATCAATCAAATTTAAATGTCAAGTCTTCATGGTGAAATTCACTGTCCCTTTATTTCATTTCATAAAGTTAGCAGTTCCTCTGTAATTTGCCAGCGCCAGAACTTTCCTCTTGATGGCTTAATGGTGCCTGCGGATGCATTATCGAATTCGCACATTTAATCATATTTACACGACATTAATCAAATGCCATTTCGATTCATTTCCATACCCACACGAAAGAAGCATGCATAAGTGTATTTAGGACAATCAATACGTCTGAATGACTCACAGAAGCTGCTTTAGCTGAAAACAGAAAAGTTTGTTTGAAAGTACAAGACATCTAATATTCAACTAATAAGCAATAAGGCTGATTCTGGTTATTAAAGGGAACCTATTATGCAAAAAGCAGCTTCATAAGGGGTTTCAACACAGTTGTGTGGCAACAATGAGTGAATATAGCCAGCATATAATGGTGAACAATTATCAATTGTATTTTTTTTTATCACACCTGAGAAAAACAGTATGCAGAAACACTTTAGGTGCATTTGACATAAACCACTGCTTCAGCCAGCAATCAAGATTAGTAGAGCGCAGGTGGGGGCGGACTTGAAAACTGGGCCGTCAGGTCGGACACATCGGGGCTCGTAGTTTGCTGCAGTCATGACACGTAATGTGATCGTTTATTTATTTATTTAACAACAAAAGAGTTACCGTGCAAATAAAACTGAATATAGTCTCTATAAACTATAGTTAATTTTTAACAAGGGAGCTATTCATTAAATTTAAGTAGCCTATAACAAAAGTATGACGAGAAAAAGGGGAAAGCGAAAGGGCACATGAAAATGAATTAATATTAATAAATACTGTAGGCCTATTAAATGCCCCACCAAGAAAAAAAATGGTTTGCATCTCTTAACTCCTATTGTTGCTAGTTAACACACTCAATGTTTTTTTTTTCAACACATCTTATAAATTCTAAAATATCAGCCTCTACCAAATGGTTGAAATGTCGGTTTATGGCAAAAGTGCCTGAATTAATACATATACTATGAAAAATCAGAAAATATCAAGTGTAAGACCAATTTATTTTAAAAAATGCTCAAAACAAAACATTTTTGACTACTAAATCATCTTTATTTTTTTTAAGTGTGCCATAATATATTTCAGATCCTCATTTAACATGCTTTTTTGTTGTTTTTTTACAATAAAACCAAAATTAAGTGTAGTAGTGCAACATGATTATGTTTGTTTGTTTGTTTGTTTGTTTGTTTTTTTAACCAACAATGCTGTGTGTATGAACTATTATTTAAAACAGTCTTTCTTTAAATGACTTTTACACTCATTGTTTAAAACATTCAAAACATGGTCAACTGTTTGGTAGAGCAGACGGTTAAAGGTTCACGAAACCCTTTGAGAGTTTAACTGATTTGTGTGTGTTGAGCATCAGTTAAGACAATGTTAGCACCTGTTAGCTTTAATTGTTGGGAAAACTGGATAATTTTGAGCTTGTGTTAGCTAATTTCAGCTTCCGGGTTTAAAATGATTTTGGGGTGGGATCAAAATCGGTAACGTAGCGCAAAACGGCAAGTGCAAAGATGACGCGTTGAGTTCTCATTATTATTCATTGCGGAGTTTTCTTATCCGATGAGAAGAGCCTGCTTCTTAATTATTCATGACTGCACGTGCTTTCTGAATGCAAGGCAGACTTGCCAGTGCCAAGCTGTGAGACACGGACCAACAGCATACAGTATTTAGCCGTTCATGAAGGGTCGTATGTGTTTGTTTCCATGATCCACAGGGTTTGTTGCATGTTTTTCCCCACAAGGCTGTCAGGGCCGATACAGCAAAGCTGTTTGTGTGCAGCAAGCATTTTTGTTGGGAGTGCAGTATACGAGAATTGGAGAATGGTAGATGTTGTCTTTTACCAGGAGTTGTTCACATTTAGACACATCGCCGTGCTGCTGTGTTTGCCTAAATCATCTAAATAACCAACAGGGCTAATGGTTAAAGTAAATAGGACAAGAGTCTGCATTTAGACCCAGGGATTGAGGGAAAAGTCATCATTTTTTAGTGTTTATATGAACACAGTTATCTTTATAATGATATAAATTGTGGTTTTCTGTATATGAAATTATGAATAACAAATGTAGCAGGGCATTACATTACTGTTTATTTCTTTGCATTTTAACTTTGTAAACTATAAAATTATGGGTCTCCTCATGGTTTGTGTCTTATATTGTGAGCTAACTGAAAACGTTCGCTCCCCTCCTTCTCCCCTGCTGGCCACACCCACTCTTGTCTTTTGCTCGCGGAGCTCCACACCCATTATGATGCATCTTTTGAAAAAATTCTGAGGTAGACCTGAACCGAAAGTGAGGGGTGTCAGGACCCTTTAAAGGGTTAAATAAAGCAATAAGCACAAATTCTAGAAGTTTAAACCACTCTTGGCGTACTAGATGTTGAATGGCATGTTAATGCTGTTCCAGTTCTTGTTTGAATATGCTAAAAAGGGGTTTGCATTTATAGATGTGTGTGCGCCTATTAGTGACGATCTCTCTCTTCTTAGCATAAACAGCCCTGAGTGGGAAGCAGCCGTCTGCTATTAGAGTACATTGTTCCCGTATTAATTCCATCACTAAATTGACAAATTTGTAATTCGTCTTCCACAAAATAGACAAAGTATCACTGATTCACCTTTAGCAGCTAATAGTAATGACCCAAGCATACTGGACCCAGGTGAGGAAGCTCCAAAGATTTCGGGTCGCAGCGCTAACAATACTGGAAACACAAAATGCAGGAATAGATAAAATAGATACAACCTGAACTTGGGTTTTATTCCATTTTCTAGAAACAAAGAGTCCTTGACCCAGCCAGTATATTTTCTGTGCCAAAATTCTTGCTATCCAATGCGTAAGCTAACCAATTTAAATTAATAAGACATTTGCAGATGACTCCTCATCAATACTGCAAGGTGTACCCAATCAAATGCTGATGTTTTGCTTTTATATTTTCCATTAGGCTATTATTTGTGAATAAACATATCTAGATATAGTAAGGAACATATCGTTAGTTTGAAAAATCAAGGGGGACCTTACAATATTTTCCGGTGTAAAAGGGGGTCTCGGGCAAAAAAAGGTTGGGAACCACTGCACTAGGGACATCAGAGACTTTTTTTCCCATCTTGTAAAAAGAGGCATGATAGATCTCCTTTAAGATGCTTTTGTTTTCTTTTTTGACTTCCACAGTAGGAAAGAAATAAATACTATGAAAGTCACTGGTTACCATAAACCAGCAAGAAAGAAACTCTAATAGGTTTTGAACAAGTGAAGGATGAGAAAACAACAGAATTTTTATTTTTATTTTGGGTGAAGTATCCTTTTAATATTCAGTACAGCCACATTCTTGCTTTTGTGATGCTTCCGTCAATACTTTTTTAGGTATTCCTTCATTAATAGTATTTAAAATGTACGATTTTAAGATCAAAAGAGCCTTTTTTGTGCTCAGTGCTTTATAATGTGCAAATGATTAGAAGGAAAAGCAACAAATAAGAAGAAAGCCAGACCAAAAGAGAAATCAAAAGAGTCTTTCTAGCATCTCTTATTGCAGCAAAAGAAGTAGGACAGCGATTTCTTTTATTCAACATTAAAGGATTAATCATTTCTCCGTGACATTTTCTCTCAGCTCTGAAGGTGAATGTTTGTGTCTGTGTGTTTTTAATATAATCTCTTTATCTGTCTTGTTATTTTTATTTGTCACAGCTCTGCTCTGTGTTGCTTTGATTTGAATGAGATTTCTGAAACATTCACTACATCATCGCTTGATTTTATAATTATTTTTAGGGGGGGTGGGGGGTGGGGGGATCAATAATGCACCTGTCAGTCAATATCAGTCTATGAGCTGCATCATCTCAGAGTTTCACTCTCAAATCCTAAATGAACGATTTTCATTGAAGGCGAGACGCATCAAATATGGAGTGGTATTGACTGCTGGAACTGCAGTGAATTTTAATATGTCCCCATCTGCATGAAGCTTGGGGCTTTGTGGGTAAACTTGCGGACACCCGAGACAGCAGCGAAACAAGAACTCCATTTGAATGTGTGGAGGTCACAGGAAACATTTGCAAATTATCTCACCGATGCGTCTTCTGATCTCCACACGAGATACTGGAAAACCAATCTGGCCTACTGATTGGTATCTTATCAGGCTGAGCTTGGAAAAATGTTCACAGTTTGGTGCAGGGATGGAAAAAAAAGATCACTCTCTTGTCTTCTCTAAATAACATTGGGAATGCCAAACAATTAAGCTTTCACTATAAAAAAAAAATAAAAAATCCATAAAGGTTTCAGTAAAAAAAACTACCGTTAAATAACTCATGTATTTAACAAACATAAAGTGTTATACACCAGTGTTTTAAAATACTAACATATGCACATCACACCTTTGTTACACTGATAAAAACCCAACCATAAGCATGTGGTGACAAGAGTTTTCCCACAAGCAGAGAAACATACTAATACATAGAAGTCGCTCAGTGTCATTCACACAACTGCTAAATGCCATCTTGGTAATGCACAAAAAAAAAAGCAATGCAATAAACATTATTTATCAAAATTAGATGTAACATAAAATTCTAATGTACATACAAGAGAAAAAAGACTAAAAAGAAACATACTAATGTCAACAAAAGGGCATAACAAGTGAAATGTCATGCAGGGAATACTGGTAAAGTCAGTTTATGGTTGTTTACACTAAATATTAAACAAACTCACCTTTTATGTAGGTAACAGATTTTTGCTCTGCCATTTTTACAGCTTTTTACCATAAACAAATTGTATGATTTCTTTATCGCAGGGGTGCCCAAACTTTTTCTTATGAAAGGCCCAAAACCAAACTTGATTGAGGTTAGTGGGTCAAAGGTAAATATAGTTGAGTAATTTTCTGATTTATTTAAAAATATTTAAAAAATAACCAGAAAACATTGCTTTATGAACTAATACAGCATAAATTGTTTTACAATTTGTAATGAACTGATTACAGTAAAAACATATTTATTTATACCAGAATGGAGTAACACTAGTTTTTGCCTTGATTTTTTCTTCGATGTCGAGTGACAATATTTACATTTCTTAAAAAAAATCAGATTCATTTAAAGCATTCAATTGAAACAGTTCATTTTATTTATTTATTTATTCATTTATTTATTTATTTAGCTCAGTAATAAGACAAACAACCACAAAAAAAAAAAAGTTTACGTCAGATGGGATCTTTTCCAAATGAAAGTTTACAATAGGCCAACTTGACCTGGGGGCCCTGCTTTGGTCATCACTGCTTTTTAGCTATTGGTAAATTGAAGAGTGTATGAAAACATTCAACAACCAGGAGAAGCTGAAGAAGAAAAAAACTTTGGCATAGCATTTTAGAACACAGTAAAAATAATCCATAACATTTACAGTGACAGCTGTGGTTGCCAGAACTTTAAAAATACTGTTGAAACCATATACGTTTTTTTTTTTTTTTTTTTCATTTTATGGTAAACTACTGTATTTTGTTAATTTCTAGATTTATACACCAACGTTTTGAAATACTAACATATGTACATCACACCTTTGTTACACTGAATAAAACACAATCATAAGCACGTGGTAATAAGAAAGTCATATCAAGAACAAATGCTCACCACAAACAACTTTTCCCACAAGCAGAGAAACATAATACATAGAAGTTGCTCAGTGTCATTCACACAACTGCGAAGTACCATCATGGTAACACGCATAAAATAAAAGCAATGCAATAAACATTGTTTATCAAAATTAGATGCAGCATAAAACTCTAATAACTGATGAGAAAAAGCTAAAAAGTAACAATAATGTTAACAAAAAAGCATAAAATGTAAAATGTCATGCAGGAATTTTGGTAAAATCAAACTATGGTTATTCACATTATATATTAAGCAGAAGTGCCCAAACATTTTCTTATGAAGGGCTAAAATTTGATAGAGGGTTGTGGGCTGAGGGTAAATACAGCAAACCTGTATTTCATTAGAGTTGCCGTGTGTAATTCACTAATTTATTTCATAATACTTAAAAATAAATAGCAAAAACGACTTAAATTGTATTATGCATTATATCTTTTTACATCTTATAATGAATTTATTACCATAAAAACAATTGATTCATGTTAACAACTATGGAGTTAAATGCTGTATACACTAGTCAAGTTGCAGATGTCTTGTTCATTGCCTTCTATCGGACAAGTGACAGTATTTATATAAAAAACAAAAGAATATTATTAATTTACAACCTTTAATTGAAGCATTTAAATTCAGATAGCGTTATTCAGTTAAATCTATATCAATAGCTTTCACTGATCTATATCTCTGATCTATATCTTAAATATGAATAATTACACATGTACTGTATAATATAAATGTACATTTGATCCCCCCTATAACGGTGTATACCAATGTGAATGCATTATCGCACCAATCAATGCTAGGAAAAATATGATTCAACAATCTGAAACTGGAAATTCTAAAGCACTGATAGATATCTTAAGTATTCACAAAGCAGGTTTCTTGTAAAATAGGTGTATGCAACCTATGTAACCTAAAAAAAGAAAAAAAAATTAGACACATTATTTGTATAGTTTGACCTATAATAAACTCTAAAATAGTCACTACATATCCTTCAAAATAATAAAAACGTATACATCTTATTAATAAATTAGATGTAATTCAAATATGTTCATAAATGTGATTCACTGAAGCATCTATACCACTACAGAAAAAAAAATAAATAAAACCACACTAACTGTTATTCGCTCACTCTTCTTAGATGGGACGGTGGGCCGAATCAAGAGTTACAATGGGCCAACTTTGGCCTGCTGGCCCTGGTTTGGGCATCTCTTTTAAATAAACTCATTGTTTACGCAGGTAAAAGATTTTTACTGCAGCATTTTTTACAGCTGAAATCACTGCCATTTTTATGTCCTTTTTAGGCATTGGAAAACTGAAAAGAGTATGAAAGCATTTCAACAACCAAAAGTTGACAACTCTGTCTTTAGTACAGCATATTAGAACACTGTAAAAAAAAAAAAATGTGTAAAAATAATATGGTAAAAAAAATAACATCTTTAGTTGGCAAAACTTTACTATTAAAAATACTATGAAAACTATAAAAGTTTTTTTTTAATTTTACAGTAAACTACCGTATTTGATTAATTTATTAAATTTTAAAACAACGTTTTAACGGGGGGAATTATTGACAACTCTGTCTTTGTTATAGCATATTAGAACACTGTAAAAATATCTGTAATATTTATGGTGAAAAACAAACGATGGGTGCCAAAACTTTACAGCTAAAAATACTATTGAAATTTTTATCTACATCTAATTTTATTCTAAATTTTACTGTAAACTACCATATTTCATTAATTTCTAGAATTATACACCAATGTTTTGAATTACTAACATCTGCATTTATTTTATTTTTTTTACCGTAAAATTACCGCCATTTTTTTCAGTGTATGATTCCCTTAGTCACTGGAAAATTATTTCATACTCCCCTCACTTGACAACCAGGAGAAACTGTGGGGGGGAATTATTGACAACTCTAACTTTGATATAGCATATTAGAACTCTGTGAAAAAAAATCTGTAATATTTACAGTGAAAAACAAACGATGGGTGCCAAAACTTTACCCCTAAAATACTATTGAAATTTTAATCTACATCTAATTTTAATCTAAATTTTATGGTAAACTACCGTATTTCATTAATTTCTAGAATAATACACCAATGTATTGAAATACTAACAACTGCGTTTTTAAAAATGTTTTACCATAATTTATTTCAGTGTATGATTCCTTTAGTCACTGGAAAACGATTTCATACTCTCCTCACTTGACAACCAGGAGAAACTGTGGGGGGGGGGATGTTTTGACAACTCTGTCTTTGATATAGCATATTAGAAGCTATACTGCGAGTGCCTGTATGTCAGATGAATTCACATGTTATGAAAGACATTTCCACGATTCAGCTCTTTCTGTTTACACTCGGCGGCAGCCTCATGTGCGATTCCTTCCTCGGTTGCATGCACTGAAGCTCACCCTGAACAAACTTGACTTAAATTTCAGCTCGGAGATGAAGTATTTACATGCTTTGTTCTTCCAAGTGGGTTGCTGTGCAGACACAGACTGTGGGCAGTGTTGACTTTGTTCCTGTTATCCTTTTGATGAATGCTGCTGCCGCTGTGGGCATTACCTCCCTTCGTGCGGGGCCTATTGATCAGGGCCATTGCAATCTAGTACCTGCACAGGATTACTGTCTCCACCGTTAGTCACAATCAATGACTCCGAGACAGCCGTGGCTAAAATGTCCTCAAAGGAGACAGAGGAGCTCCACTTTTTTTGTTTATTGAAGATGACGCACATGTGGGGAACAATTGCAGAAGTCTGATATTTGGCAGACTTTACTCTGATAAACTGCTTGTGTGAGTTCTTGTCAAAGTTGAGATACATTTCAGAAAAGCTGCATTTTGGGAATTCCTTTAGTGTTTTGTCCAGGCTTCTGGCTTGGGAATGTTATATTTTTTCCATCTTCAAAGAGTCGAGTTGAAGTGACTTGATTTGATGTTCATTCATTCATTCATTCATTCATTTTCTTGTCGGCTTAGTCCCTTTATTAATCCGGGGTCGCCACAGCAGAATGAACCGCCAACTTATCCAGCAAGTTTTTACGCAGCGGATGCCCTTCCAGCCGCAACCCATCTCTGGGAAACATCCACACACACACACACTCATACACTACGGACAATTTAGCCTACCCAGTTCACCTGTACCGCATGTCTTTGGACTGTGGGGGAAACCGGAGCACCCAGAGGAAACCCACGCGAAGGCAGGGAGAACATGCAAACTCCACACAGAAACGCCAACTGAGCAGAGGTTCAAACCAGCCACCCAGTGACCTTCTTGCTGTGAGGCGACAGCCCTACCTACTGCCTCGCCTTGATTTGATGTTATATTAGGTAATCCAAAGCTCTCACTAGATATACTGAAAACTTCCAGGTGTGTTGAAGCAAATTGGAGCTAAACTCAGCAGGACAGTTCCTTCCAGGACCGAATTTGGACACCCCTGATCTAAGCATAAAGTCCAAATCGCAAAAGTTTTAAGGCACAAAATCATTAAGGGCATGTCCGAATCCACTTTTTCTACTTTGAAGACTGAACAATATGCTCTGCGCCCCGGCGCATGGTCTAACAGGCTTGTATTTATTCTCCTAGTGAGTTATGGGTGTGTTTTGAGCATAACGTGCATTAAACCTCTCATCTGTCATTCCCTTTAAGAGTCATGTTGTATCATGGCACATTTGCTATTTACATGGCGGACTTTGTAAGTGGAAAAACTGAATGCTTCACTAACGGGAAAAAAGTAAAACAGACCCTATGCAGCGCAAGAATGAGCATCCTTTATTCGGCCTCTTCACTTTCTCTATACTTTTACTCTTTACTTTACTCCTTTACTTTTGTGAAATAAGGAAACGGTGCTGTACGCACTCCACTAAAGACATCCATTAGCCTACATATCTAATTTATTAAGCACAAAGATTTGTTTCAAAACAATTTCTAAATTCAGTTTTAATTTTTAGCAAACGAATAAATGAAAAACAATAGCAAAGTGTGGTCAAATAATAATGCTAAAAATAATAACATTATACAAATGCAAATTGTCATGAATAAACTGAAAAAAGCCCCAAGGTAAAGAAAGCATGGAAGCAGTCACTTTTATATTTATGTAGAAAATTATAATTTTTGTACCATTTTAATCCTTAACTTCGTTTTAAAATGAAAATATATTTGTATGTTACTGTACATCCTGTGTATATTAAGCAATGTGTAAAACCATTTAGACTAACAAGCTCTGCGTTGGACCAGACCAGCTTTTTGTGGTCAATGGCGCAGTCTGTTTTAGTTTCTTGAAATAGCAGTGCGCCAACAATGCGCCTTAACACATCTCCTTTATAGACCAGCACACATGAGTCCACAAGGTAGCGCAAATGGATTTCCTATTTAAACATTGTGGTCCAAAACATAAAAAATTACAGTTGGGCTGGTCTGAAAATAGCAACAAATCGTGCCATACACAGCTAGCAGCTTATTGCGCCAAGTTTATAATAGGGCCCTATAAGATAAAGTGCTTTCTGGTCGACAGACTGTAAAAATGCAGGGTTCCCCTCAATACATTAATTTTGTTCCAAAACAAACCGATTAAGTTAACTTAATTGTTTTGTAAATATAAAACAATTAAGTTTTCCCAAAATCTCAGGAACCATGTTGTTTCAGATCATTTTATACAAATAGTTTGAACTAGCATCAAAAATAAATTTGAGTGCGTACAAAATATGAAAAGAGTATCTGTAAAACAAGTGGTTTATCTTCAGGACAGTGATTAACTACTTTTTTTTTTATAAAACACATTATATATCTGTGTTAGACATAAATAAAGACTTTTTGTTATTTATGTCTTTTTCTTTTGCAATTATTACATTATTTCTATAATAATGATTTTTTTATATTACAATTCAGAAATGAATCCACACATTTGTGCACCATTTGAAATTTTATTATGTAATTATTATTATTATTGAGTTTTTTTAATTATTATATAACATTTCTACTAAAGGTTTTTGCAGAATTTTGAGAGAAAATTTGGAATTGTCATGCGCAGGGTGACATTTTCCTATATATACTCACAATGGTTTTCTGCTAAAAAGCAAGTTCGAATCAGATGTAAAAAACCTCTAAATGGCATCTAAAACTTCCTTCAAAAATTTGATTTTTTTTGTTTCTAATATTTATTTTAAGTTTTTTCACATTAAAGGCAATAAAAATGCCCTATTCATCGACATTAAAGTGAAATTATTGAACCTACTCAAGAGCCTGTGAATAATGATCATATCCCTATATATATCTTCTTAATGGTTTTCTGCTAAAAAGAGAGTTCAGATGCAAAAACCTCTAAATGACATCTAAAACTTCTTTCAAAAATGAAAATTTTTCTCAGTCACTTATGTTTATTTTAAGGTATTTCACATTAAAGGCCATGAAAATACTTCATTGATCAACATAAAAGTGAAATTATTGAACGTACTCACAAGAGCCTAAAAAAATTATAGTTTCCCTATTACCTCGAAATGGTTTTCAACTAAAAAGAGAGCTCAGGTGCTAAATCTAAAATTTCCTTCGAAAAAAAGGATATATATATATATATATATATATATATATATATATATATATATATATATATATATATATATATATATATATATATATATATATATATATATATATATATTGTCTCCTATGTTTAAGTTATTTCAAATTAAAGGCAATGAAAATACCATATTTATCGACATAAAAATTAAACTGCTTACAAGAGCCTGAGAAAAACACTCATTTTAAAAGAAAAGTTTTATGGCATTTAGAGTTTTTTGTATCTGAACTCATTAAATATAGTAATTATTGAAAAAGAAATAGTGATAATTACATTTTACTTTAATAGATTAAATAATATGTTTTACACAGTTTTAAAATTTGTGTCTTGTTTTTTTTTTTTTTTTTTTTTTTTAAAGTATTAACCAGCTGTTCTAAAATAAAACCACTGAATTACTCTTTTCATATAAAAGCTGTCAATCAGAAAGCACTCTATAGAAAATTCTTAAAAGGATACCTATCGTCATTAATTTCGCAAGTTATCCTTCTTTTCCAAAAATATGTGACCTCATCTCGATCGAACTAGGTAATAAAATCAATTTTCCATTTCAAAGGTAATAAGTAAATCAGAGACAATAGCTCTTCTTGACATCTATTCTCCAAAATTCCCATATGATTGATTGTCATGGTTGAAATGCAGCCAACAGAAATGCATTACAATGCAGGCCAGCATACAAAGCCAACTTTTTCTCAAATCGTATATCCACACCCCATAATAATAATCACTCCTGACAAATCAGAAACCATGCATTTGGATGAACGCGTGATTAAAAGTGACAGTTTATGATGTGTTTTGGATTCTCCTCCGGCTCTCCTGCGCATAAAGGCAGCCAATGCGCTTCGGTCTGACCCTCACAACCCTATTTTAAATGCAAATACTGAGTGTTTATCGGAGCTCCTTTGCCTGTTTTGTGGCAGTGAGCTGTTGACCTTAAGGAAATGGAAATTTGCCATCAGTAAAGCAGCAGCCATCTGCCCTCCATCTGCAAAACAGAGGGAGAGATATCCCTTACCCAGAGAGAGAAAGAGAGAGAGAGAGATGGACAGAGAGATTATACTTGTCTAATCAGAATAATGTTATTAGACGAGCAGAATCAGTGTAATTTCGTTAGACGATAACCCTAGTTGGCTTCAAGACGCACCATTAGAGGAAAGAGCAAAAGTATCTTGGCCTGGAGCTTCAAGTCCAAAGCCATTCCAAACATATTCTGACATGCAAAGGAGGTGAAGCACAAAACCATCCGTGGCGAAATCTAAATTCCAGAGCTCTCGTGCGGAAATCAGCTGCTTATTGACTCCATTGATTGAATTCTCATGCTCCTCTTGACCTCTCCATCTCTGCTCTTGCTTCCTGCGAATACCAGCTTTGGAATGATTGATCAAATTCTTTGTGCTCGGTTAATCTAGACAAACTGAAAGACAAAAAAAGAGGGTCA
Source organism: Danio rerio (assembly GCF_052040795.2). Taxonomy (NCBI): domain Eukaryota; kingdom Metazoa; phylum Chordata; class Actinopteri; order Cypriniformes; family Danionidae; genus Danio; species Danio rerio. The sequence continues at coordinate 20,480,057 of NC_141025.1, forward strand.
GATCCCATTGTGTGAGCTCTTCACCTCAGTCAATGAGCGAATGTTTCTAAATATTTAGCTAATGTCTGTGTTGCGGTTCATTCTGTTCCCATTGATTGAGGAGTCTGCAGGGATATTTTTTGTGTTTCTTTCACCTTGATGTAAAAGGCGGCGAATAGGGGTCTGCAGACAATGCGACACATTGATTGACTGGAAGCTGAAATTAACTGGAGTTGCTTGTTTGTCCGTTCACAGCTGCAGGCTATAATTGGATCTGGAGTGAGTGACACTTAGATTCTAAAAGATACATCTGGCCAGCTGTCAGCATCTGTGGCTCTGTCTTCATTCGGTGGCCATTACTCAGAAATTAGCCTGCAGAAGTGGAAGGAAGCTCTTCAGTTTGGTATTTTTAAAGGGATTGATCACGCAGAAATGAATGCTCTGACAATTCTGTCTTTTTTATGTTTTGTTTTATTAAGTCAGTGACTTTATTGACCAAAATATCTTTTAAATATATTTTTATATAAATGCCTTAAAGATGAGACCTCTCATTTTGGAGTCAACGTCAAATTTACAAAAGTGATTTTATATTATTAAAAAGAAAATTATATGCAATTAATTGTAACAATTTCAGTCTCCTTTTTTTTGTGAAAATAAAATGCAGTGTTTATTAATTTATGCATAACTATGGTAAAGTAGTATAGTAAAATATTATAAAAAAAAGAATATATATAGTTATCATATAAAATTATTTGCAAATGAGAAAAACCAGTCTGGAGCATATTGGCAAAAAAAAATTAAATTAATTTAAAAAAAGTCTTTTAAAAGTCTTTAAAAGTCTTTAACTGATTCTAAACATGCCTGATTTTTTTATATATTGTCTATATACTGTATGTATGTATATCACTGGTGGGTTGTATATCACAGGTGGGTATCATCACTGGTGGGACACTAACGCACCAGTGATGATATACAGTCACATCGCACTGCTACCAGTGTGATATTGCGTTTATAGAACAGTTTGACGGCCTAATCGTGTATATAAAAAAGAAAATCAAACACGGAGAGTCTGAAAACCCTTTTGTATGAGGATCATGAAATGCCACAGTCTATAGAGATTTCCCAGTATTTCTCTATTGCAATCCGGGGATCGCAATAATTAACCCTGAAAAATTCAAAGCAGCTCAATTAGTACCAGATTACATCAACCATCTTTGCCTCGCTTATTGACAGGGTAATGTCCACTAACGCAATGTATCTCTGAAATTATAAATATTTAAAATAGCCACTATCCTTATAAATAAACTGCATAGTCACAATCTAAACAACTACATTCGCATCTAAAAAAGCCTCAAAAGTACATTATGTTGCTCAACAGCTGCAATATTTGTCAAACTGTAGTGAGTCTATTGGTCTGCTGTCACAAAGGTCCAGAGTTGGTCCAATTCATAAGCTCATTTGTCCTATTTTGACCGCCATGCCATCATAAATATTGAAAATAATCAATCGAAAAAGGCTTTAAGACCAAACGGAATCCTCTGTCAGCTGTTGCTTCAGTGGGACTATAATCTGATGTAAGAGAAGTCTTCTTTCACTACTGTATTGTTTTTAAGCAGATAAAACATTTTACATGTAACTTTATTCTAAATCTTGGACCTTATTTTTGAAATAAAAATGAGCAATAAAAAGGTGTGAAGCACCAGGAGCAACCATATTAAATTAAGTTAAATATATTTTGGCTATTGTTTATATCCAGCAATTTTCAAATGTTCTTTTTTCTTTACTAAAGAGGCTAGAAAAATTCTGAAGAAATAATAATAATAATTATTATTATTATTATTATTATTACTATGTTTTAATTATTATTTTTTATTGAAATGGCCAAATTGTGACTGAGGACAGTTGAATGTGCTGGCCAGTTTGTTTGTTTTTTGTCTAATAAATGACAGCAAGCCACATTATTTTTTTACTGTAAAACTTTAACAGCTTGCTATTTTTTTCCTATTGATATTTGATGTAATAAATAAGTATTTTAAAAATTATTCTTGTTTTAATTTTTCCTTATTGCAATCTTTTAGGAAATATTTTTAGTCCATCAAAAAATGTGGTTATGGTGACATCTGACTAGCTAATCCAGCAAAAAAAAAGTACTGCTTAAAATATCACTAAATTTCAGTGTTAAATTTAAATCTCAGTTAAATAGAAACTGAGTCGTATAACTGCCAACCTTTCACCAGGCTATATATATATATATATAAGCAAACTATAAAGATTTAAGAATGCCTGTGTTTTTGTGGCTGCAACAATCTCTAAATATGCCTGATATATATATATATATATTTTTTTTTTAAATATAAGCTATTGTGTTTTGTGTATTGCAAATACAAAATCGGTCTGGTATGGACATTGCCTCTGTCTTAATAGCTAGTTTGATCAATTAGCAGTTAGTAAAGGGTAATCCATTTTGCTTATTAGAGTCAAGTTTTTAAAACTACTCCTAGCAGTTTATAAAATAGACCCCAGTAAATATCTATAGTATGTGACAATGTATATAGCAAGTAGTATGTGAGTGTATTTATTTGTAGATATTAGAGAGGTCTGCAAGTTCAGCATGTCTCCATGTCCTGCTGCTCCGCTCTGGCAGGAAGTGCAGTTCGCGGTGAAGGGATGGACAGCAGCATCAGAGGCATATGGGTAAACTGAGCCGCACAGCTGGAGCCTCCTGCTGCGTCCTCATTGGCCCCTGCAGCCTGTTGCCACGGCACCGAATGCCCAGCCATGAAATATGGATTCAGATCAAGCCAGCATGTTGTCATAATAGAAAATAAACCCAAACCTGAGAAAACACAGAACTCAACACAACTTCAGAGGGAAATGCACAACGAGGCTCGCAGTGATCACGCGGTATACTTTTTTTTTTTCCTCTGCTCCTCCACCTGACCCCGCTGCTCTATCAGTATGTGCATCACACACACTCTCCACCATATCATAACTGCTGGCGATGATCTCGGTTTAGTTCTGCCACGGGCTGCTTTATATTCACTGTCAGCTTGCCAGGTGTAAATTAGCCATGATAAGCTCTGCCCTTCACCGCCGTACTTCTGCTGTTATGACAAAGTCCGCCAGTCAAAGCATGCTTCAGATCAAACAAAGAAAAACGCTCGCCGTTTGTTCTATTGCACACAGAAGTTAAAAGTGTGTGTGTGTGTGTGTGTGTGTGTGTGTGTGTGTGTGTGTGTGTGTGTGTGTGTGTGTGTGTGTCTGTGCGCGCTGGTTTTGGTGGTTTGCAAAATTTGTATAATGACATGGGTTTGACCTAGTTGGACTCTAATAAGTGTTTTATTTACGAGGATATACCTTGTGTCCTTGTAATTTGAAACACGTTAAATTGATACCTAATGGAGTATTTTCCATTATAAAAGCCCCACAGGTTTTATGTGAGGGTTGGGTTTTGGGCCATATAATAAGCAATTTTACTGTATAAAATTTACATTTGAAAATGCCATAGCCTTGGAAAACCATTTTTACTTTTTTCTAAAAACAACATTTACTATAATCATAACATTATTTGCAGATAACACCTAAACAGAAGATATTCATTTAGGGATATCTTAATGTTTAGAATAATTTATAGACTTTTACTAATTTAAAATTCTTTTTAAGATTTTATATAACTATTTTTGCCTCCAGAATGTGTTTGTAAAGTTTCAGCTCAAAACACCAATCAGATTATTTATTACACCTTTTTAAATCTGGGGAATTTTAGCTGTTAGGACATTGTAGCTGTTTTTGTTGCCTGTGCCTTTCGTGCAAATGAGCAAGTTCTCTCCACCCACTGTTCCCATGTGCATGTCAGAGATTGGTTTGTATTGGTCTGGTGCCTGTTGCCTAAACGTAGATAAACAGCATAGTGACAGACAAGAATGAAGCAGATCTCCCTTACTACAGTAAGAACCTACCCAACCGTTATTTGATATATTTGTTGTGGAGTTAATTCAAGCCTTTCTGCAACGATGAGTCACACACAATGTCGTTTTAAAGTTCACACACACTTTTAGCTTTGCACTTTTTTTTTTGCATGGGAAATGTGACAGGATGCATGTTACTAAACATGTTATGAAATGTATAAAATAACCTGATTGAAGTCCATGAACTGGGATTGAAGCATCTTCTTTTATAATTGTACTGACACTTAGCGGCTGTGGTGATTAATTACGTGGTGATTTCTTTATTGAAAACACTGTTTTAAAACGTTTAATCTTGTAAACTCATTCTTGAGGTGCAGATGATCACAGAAAGCTGAACAGATCTTTTGATCTCAGTTGCTTTGCGCACGTCCTGTCTTGTGGATATGAACATATGCATTATATGGAGACATGTTAATACGTGTCTGTCAGTCAATTTGTTGGGCAGAGAAAACCGCACTCCTACGTCACAATTTGGTGAGCCTCAAAATGGGAGGGATTTGAATCCTATTTTAACCTCAGGAAATAAAAAAAGAGACTTATTTGTCTTTCTATCTCTCCACTGTGGACTGTGGACACACTATACCTAAACACAGTTCTGTCCAAACAGCTTACAAAAGATGATTTTCATCATAGGTGCCCTTTTACTGTATAAAATACAATAAGCCTAGTCAGTGTCCTCATAAACCACCAATATCAACATGAGTGTTTATTCCTATCTTACCTTCAATCGCTATATTTGGCAAGCCCAGCCGGAGAGCCATATACACACATGCTGCTCTTTGAAAGCGGCCGTATTATCTTTACTACGCTTCACGTCACATTGAATTTCCCCTCCATTTGTGCGTTTCAGCAATTAGCCATGGGGCCCAGAGCAGCTCTTCCCATAATGAAACCCCCCTGCGGCTTGCCTTTAGCTTTGATTACCAAATGCCTCAGCAAGTACTTTCTATTTAGTGATATTAAATCCGACTCAGAGGTGACCAGCATCAGTGCTGTGTCTTTAAGAGTTGGAGTTATCCTGCAGGGAGAGTGCGAGCCATGAAGCATCATGCTTCATGAAGCTGGGTATTGATGCAGAGTTGTTACAAATCGGATGCTAAAAAGATGAATGTGCTTCCAACTAAATGGAGAACTTCCTACAACTTGTATAAAAATGTCACTGATGTTAGCAGACAGGCTATTAAGAAAATTGCATGGGATATGGAAACCATAAGTGACGAATCACTTTAATGGTTGACTTAGAGTAGTTTAATGTTCACTAATAAATAAAGGTATGAGAACTCTCCTCTCTTTGCACTTTTGGACTTTTTAGGTACTGATATAATCACTTAAGGTCCCCATGAAATCAAAATGAACCGTATGATTTTGTTAGATCACATTGCTATTTTTGTAATGAACAATTCATCTGTGCATGTCATTAAGAAAACAATGTTTGCCCTTCTAATTTTTAATTGTTTGTTTGTTCGTTATGTTTGGTTTTAGTTAAATTGTCAGATTACAAATGTCTGGGCTATTGGGCGTGGCTAACATATTTAACCACACCTCTTCAATAGTTAGTTTTGACAACAAACAGAAATAGTGAGGAGGAGGTGACTGTTAGGGGGTGATAACCTCTCCCCAAACCCTTTTCCCGATCGATCCTTCTGAATAAAATGCCTACTTTACTACATCTAATCAGCTTGCAGTAGAAAAATCAAGCCACACCCACTGTTTTCTCATTTAATATTCCTTTTTTCTAGGAACTGCATCACAATATGAAAAAACGGTCGCAGATTCAGGTTCATGTAGACTTTAGGGACTAATCTGTTTTTTAGGGTAACATTATAGACCACTATAGACCAGTACAAACATGTACCTTATGTTAAGGTAACACATCGTATAAAACGCCAAGTATGAAGTAATGAAAATAATTTATGTAATATTACGGTAAAAACTTTAAAAAATTTTATTTGTATTTAAATTATATTTGATTTACTATATGTAAAATTATTCAACACACAAAAAATCCATTATACAACCACTCACAAACACAATAGAGATCAAAATGTATGAAGCTTAAAATATGCCAAAACAATGTGAATCTGAATCATGGTCATTTGACTCATTGACAATATTAATTTAATAAAACTAAATATTATATCCCATTATTTTTCTTTATTTGAATTTCCTAATTTGAATTTGAACTTCTTAACTTGAATATTGAACATCTGAGATTTAAGTTAAGTGTTTATACATGTATTTTCAAGCTTCAGATTTTTTAAAAAAACTTGACTGAATTCAGATGTCTTAAATTTCAGATGTTCAGTGTTCAAGTTAGGGTTAGGTTAAATTCAAATAAAAAAAAAAATTATAGTATATAATATTCAGTTTTGATAAATTACAATGGTTAATGATTCGTTCAAACATTCATTTTCTTTTCTGCTTGATCGGTTTAATAATCTAGGGTCACCACAGTGGAATAAACAGCCAACTTATCCAGCATATGTTTAAGGCAGCGGATGCCCTTCCAGCTGCAACCCATCACTGGAAAACATACACTCTCACCCACACATACACTACAGACAAATTAGCTTACCCAATTCACCTATAGCGTATGTCTTTGGACTTGTGGAGGAAACCGGAGCACCCAGAGGAAACCCACGCAAACACAGGGAGAACATGCAAACTCCATACAGAAATGCCAACTGAACCAGCCACGGCTTGAACCAGAGACATTCTTATTGTAAGGCAACAGCGGTACCCACTCTGCCACCGCTAATAATTCAAAACAACATAATTCAGATTCAAATAGTTTTGACATTTTTTAAGCTCCATAAAACTGAGAGAAAAATAAATAAATAATGTAATCTTCATTGTTCAAATTTTTGTTGTCGATGTTAGTAAAGCATAAACCATATCTAATAATGTATTTTGCCAAAAAAAAAAAAAAAAACACTTTAAGACTTAAACTTCAAGACTCACCTCAAGAAAAACACTCATCAAAATGAGAAAAACATTCATGAAAAAAGATTGCAACTAAAATTTCTGAAGGTTACAGCAGTCAAAACCTAACTCAACCCTTGCTTTTAATGACTTTAGCACATCTGGACAGCCTGCTGTCAGAGGGTTTCAGTCATTTTAAAATGTCTCACCATTCAGAAATTGTAATGTCAGGCTGCCAAATAAATAGGGTTTGTCTGATAATTAAAGTTATAATAATAATAATTGGGTAATAGTTCAACCAAAAATGAAAATTCCCTCATCATCTACACTCCCTCTTGAGGTTTAAATCCTTTATGTGTTTCTTTCTTCTGTTGAATGAAAAAAAAAAAAAAAGTTATTTTAAAGAATGCTGGTGGCTGGAGCCTGCTACTCAGATCAACTAGATCAACTTCCATAGTAGGAAAAAAAAAGACTACGGAATGGTAATGGTAGCTAAAGGATGACGGAATTGACATTTTTGGGTGAACTATCTCTTTAAAGAAAATATTGACAGATTAAGACCAAATAACTGAACATTTTCATATATATTTTTATTTTGGTAATATTTTTTTACTGAGTAACCCATAAAATAGGCTTAACAACATAGTCTTCAGAAAACGTCAAACCAAACAGCAGTGACCTTGAAGAAAGGTCATGACAACGAAAAAAGATTGCAACTAAAATTTCTGAAGCTTACAGTGGTCAACTTTGCAGGAATTTTGCAGGCCCTTGCTTTTAATGACTTTTAACACATTTGGACAGCCTGCTGACAGAGAGTTTCAGTCATTTTAAAATGTCTCACCATTTTGCAAAGTGAGAAAGTCTAATGTCAGGCTGCCAGGTAAATAGGGTTTGTCCGATAATTAAAGTTATAATATTAACTGGGTAATAGTTCACCTCAAAAACATTTACCCTCCTTCATTCTCTTTATTTCTGTTGAACAAAAAAAAAGGATATTTTAAAGAATGCTGGTGGCTGGAACCTGTAGACTTCTATAGTAGAAAAAAGACTACAGAAGTCAATAAATGGCAGCTAAATAATGACGCAATTGACATTTTTAGGGTGAACTATCTCTTTTTTTTTTTTGGTATCTGACAATTAGAAATTGTCAGTAATTAAAGAGTTAATCTTTTTTTACTGAGTAATTCATGAAATATGCTTAAAAACATGGTATTCGGAAAAACATCAAACAGCAGTGACCTTGTTTCTGAAATTGAAGGTTGTTGACTAATTTTATGTCCACTATTTATCTTAAAATTCATCCATTATGGAGGCAACATTCAATCTTTTTTTTTTTTTTTTGGTTGTCCATACATGTGACCAATGAGCCATTGAAAGTTTTTCTATGCCGGTCATTTGTCGACGGTGTTGTTTAAGGAAATCTTGTGTGATGTCTAGAATATTCTCTGCTGTTGTTGCTGTTGTCAGCTATGGATTTGTTGGTGGAACTTGTTCAGTCAGACATGTGACAGGAGGAAATGACACGTAGCGCATGGTGAAAACTTACCCCCATTTGACTTAATGGCCAATGAGCATGCATACACACGCACACACACACATGCACACAGGAAATTATGTGTGAGGTGCCGGTCTGCACGCAGGAAGTGGAGGTCTGCTTGTCATTACAGATTTATAGGTTGGTTTCTATCGACAGAGGCTCTCACGCCATTTTAGTATTTTCTATAAGCAGGAGCAAAAATCTGCCACAGAGCTTTCAGTTGAAAACATGGAGTTTCATTGGTCAGTTTTTACAAATATTTAAAGGTCCCATGAAATCAAAATAAAGTTTTTTTGGATGTTGCTATCAGTATGTTAATTTTTAGGATATCTATCGTGCATCCGGAAAGTATCCATAATGTTTCACTTTTTCCATATTTTCCTTATTCCAAAATGTATTAAATTAATGTATTTCCTCAAAATTCTACACACAATAGCCCATAATGACAATGTGAATTTTTTTATTTTTTTAAAATTGTTACAAATTTATAAAAAATAAAAACCCTGAAAAATCACATGTAAAAAAGTATTCATAAGTCTTTGCCGTGAAGCTCTAAATTGAGCTCAGGTACATTCTGTTTCCACTGATCATTCTTGAGATGTTTCAGCAGCTTAATTGGAGTGTGGTAAATTCAGTTGATTGGACATGATTTGAAAAGGCATACACCTGTCTATATAAAGTCCCAGGGTTGATAGTGCATGTCAAAGCACAAACCAAGCATGAAGACAAAGGAATTGTCTGTAAACCTCCGAGACAGGATTGTCTTGAGGCACAAGGAAGGGGAAGGTTACAGAAAAATTTCTGCTGCTCTAAAAGTTCTAATGAGCAGAGTAGTCTCCATCATCTGTAAGTGAAAGATGCTTGGAACCACCAGGACTCTTCCAAGTGCTGGCCGGCCCTCTAAGTGGTCGGAGTGATCTGGGAAAGAAGGGCCTTAGTCAGTAAGGTGATCAATAACCTGGTGATCCACCAATCAGGCCTGTATGGTGACCTGTGAACACGCCTGTATCCTCCAACAGGACAATAACCCAAAGCACACCACCAAAATATCAATGGAGTGGCTTCACAACAAATCAGCGAATGTTCTTGAGTGGCCCAGCCAGAGCCCAGACCTAAATCCTATTAAACATCTCTGAAGAGATCTGAAAATGGCTGTACACCATTACTTCTCACCCATCCTGGTGGAGCGAAAAGAGGAATGGGCAAAAATTCCCAAGGACAGGTGTGCCAAGTTTGTGACATCGAATTCAAAAAGAATTGAGGCTGTAATTGCTGCCAAAGGTGCATCAACAAAGTATTGAGCAATACTTATAATACTACTTATGCACATGTGATTTTTCAGGTTTATTTTATGTATTTATAAATTTGCAACAATTTCAAAAAAATCTGTTTTCACATTGGCATTATGGGCTATTGTGTGTAGAATTGAGGAAATAACTGAATGTAATCCATTTTGGAATAAGGCTGTAACATAAAAATATGTGGAAAAAGTGAAGTGCTATGAATACTTTCCGGATGCACTGTATAAGCAGGGCCGGCCCTGTACATTTGGGGGCCCTAAGCAGAATAATTTTGTGGCTCCACCTTGCTCTAAATAGTGGAGTATTGCCATTGCAAACTTGCTCACAAAGATTTTATTGTTTATTAAATACAATCAATGAAGCAGAAAAGCAAAGCCTGATTTCTTCTATCTAATAACTGTCTGAATGATTTGGACATTTTAAAACAGCACTGTTTTTATCAACTAGTAGCTTAAAAAATGAAGAATTAAACACTCTTTAATAAAGGGACCATACATGGGTCCTACTCTGCGTCCTTCTGGGGTGTTTAAAATATATTCTATCAATTTAGGAAACAGATTGAAAATTCTATAAAAGGTTCTAGGTTTAGTGTTTATTTATTTATTGTGAGTACTATTGCATTTCCGTAAAATGCATTTTAGACAAAAAAAAAGAAAAAAGCAGCAAATACTATTGAAGTCAATAGTTACAGTTTACCACATTCTTCAAAATATCTTCTTTTGTGTTCAACGGAACAAATAAACTCAATCTGATTTAGAACAAGTCAAGGTTGAGTAAATGATGGCGAAACCTTAATTTTGGGGTGAACTATACCTTTAGGATCTAAATACGTTTACTATTGCACATGCACAAAGATTGTCAAGCATTTCATGACATTAATCTCACTTAAGGCTGTAACCAGAGGAAATGTTTACAAATTCTGGAAGAATACAAACAAAATCTGGAGCAAAAACCTGAGAATGACACTAGATACACGCTATATGTGATGTTATGTCATTGTGATATGTGATGCGATCATTTTTCCTGTTAAAAGCATGGCGACAGCTCAGCAGTCGCTAAACGACAAGGATTTCTGTAGCAAATAAGCGAACCACTACAAACTTCTCCCCGAAAGTGATACAGATTGACGATTGTCTAATCTGACCAGAAGGCTTGACTTCCTTCAGTTTTAGCATTGCAATTTACCTCATTCAAAGTAATGCGAATGAACCATCTTTATATATTTATAGTCTTTGGTATGCAGTATTATTCATCTGACCTGTAACATGGGTCTTCTATGGTTTCATCTATTTTTGATGAAAGGTAAAAAGAAAAGTAATTTCAGAAACTGAGCAAGTTATTACATTTTGATCAAAGATTATAAAGACAAACATGTTTTTTTTATTGGAATATCGTGCACTGATGAATCACGCACAGTAAGACTTGGAACGTGCATTAAGAAAGTAAATAAGGTCTTTTTTGATTTCATGTTGGTTGAAAATCTAATTTCCTATGTGTTGTAATCAGTTTTGTAGATATGAAAGTCAAATATCTCTTTTGTGTCTTTATAAATCAAAGCTCTTTTCTAAAACAAACTTGATGATGAATCACAGCTGTGTTGTTGTGTTCCAAATCCCATTTAAATATATATATATATAAAATGAGACGAAATGTCAAAAACTACTCCCACTCTCTCTTCAGCACGAGGTTGTCTGAAGAGGTGAAACCAATTTGTTTTCGATCTGTGAACACGGCTCCTTCTGATCCCATGCGTTCTTTAAGACAGGCCTTGATTATTGTTCTATGGAGGCCTTCAAAGTCAGCCTCAACAAAGACCATCTCACAGAGGTGTCAGAAGTACAAGGATTCACAATAAACACTGTCAGATTTGACAGTTTGCTCAGCATGTTGCTGTTTGAATGCTATATTGGCTTAAAAAATTGTAATTTATGCATTAGTCTTTGAGAAAATTAGCTCTGCTTTGTTGAAATAGCATTTGTAAACTACTTTATTTCCAGGACATCACATTCTGATGTTTTGTGATTTTGGCTTATGTGATTTATCTGAAAATAAACTAAAATGAAGTAAAAGACGATAGGTTTAAGTATAAAAAATAATCTTTATTTTATTTTATTATTTTATTTTTTATTTAGCGACTTTTAGCGACTTTCCGGGCAGAGCTTAGCACCTTTTCATTGAAAATAGTTGGCAACACTGATCCCAACTTCTTCAGCGATCAACGCCACTGAGGGCGCACTCACACTATGCTATCCAAACTGTGCTCAGGCCTGTTTCCTGGATCATTTGAGAAGTGTGAGTGCTCTGAATCGGGCTCAGGCGCAGTTCACTTGGCCGGCCCTGGCCTGGTTAGAAAAGGTGTGCCAGTTCATTTGGGCTCAGTGGAGCAGTACGCTTGTAGTGTGAGTGCAAAGCATGCCTGAGCCCAAAACTGAAGACAAGACGTGACTTTTAAGGGACTGCTTCATATGGATTTATTAATCATTCTTACTGTTCAATAAACGCAAACTATCGTAGATTATTAAAGATGCAAACCCCTAAGTGCAGAACGCACCAGAGCCCGAAACTGAAATCCAGTGGCGTAGCGCAAAATGCGGAGGCCCCCCTGCAGGGATCACCGACGGGGCCCCCAGTTGAAGGCGGGGGGGGGGGGGGGGGGTATACACATAGATATACACATATACACATATGTCTATGATCGGGAGTTTTCCTGGATGTTAGTATGCATTTTTTTTTAATGATGAAAATTTTTTTTTTACATCACTTTTCTACATTGATGGATCACTTATCGCACGGGCATTCCTGACAAAAAGCTTGTGTTTGTGTGTATGGAAATGTACTATTCACTCTCCCTGTTAAATTTGATCTAATCATGTGCTGAAATACACCTCCTCTCCTGCTTTCACTGCTCATACTGACGGAGGGAGCGATTCGTTTGTGAATGAATCTCCGTTATGAACGACTCGTTCACTAGCCGACAATAATACAAGTTTCTGGCAGCGCAGCATCTCTTTGTTATATTTCTTTTGCATTGTTTGCTGATTTATTCAACAAACCTAGCATAAACCGAGTGTTTAGTGCGAGTTGGTGCAACTTTGCCTTATGGTGAATGCAGTAAGTGACTATAGCTATTATTATCAATAACGTGACCTGTTTAGCACAAATTTCAAAACATACAAAAACGTAAAAAACTTAATCCTATGAAATGTTCTGCCTTTGTGCTTTGTTTTCTTTGTTTGCTCGTTACTACACTCGTAGACGGCGCTTAAGTCCTGCATCTTCACGTAATAACACTGTCTTGACTAGTGCGGTTGAATGACATTTGTCCTGGGAGCACTGTACCAATGTGGCGGCGCTAGACGCATGCTCAGGGTCCCTATGCGATATCTAGTGTATATATCTATGTCACAAATTGAGGAGCGGGGAAAGGAGGCGGAGTGGCGTGACAACGCGGGGAATCCTTCACAAACTGAGGAGCGATCACAAACCGAAAGTGGCGAGAGCGTCAAAGTAGCCAGAAGTCATTCATTTTTTAACGAGAACCGGCGGCGAGAAACTGCGGCGCGTCTTCATTGGCTATGACGCGGTTCGGCGGCAAGCAATCAGAATGAAGTAGTCCACCGCCTGAGCGGAGTTCAGAGAACACAGACCTGTAAACTTTGGTTCCGACCACAGTTGTTCCCAAGAGTTTGATTATTGCGGTTCCTGGATTTTCAATTATTAAAAATCGCGACGATGTGGGGCCCCCTAATCACGCGGGGCCCCCCCGCGGTGCGTGCCCTGCGGGCCCGTCCGCTACGCCACTGCTGAAATCGAGACTTGACTTTTAAGGGGCTGTTTCATATGGATTTATTAATCATTCTTACTGTTCAATGAACGCAAACTGTCGTAGACTATTAAAGACGCAAACCCCTCACTGCGCGACAGCTGCACCTTCAGCAAACTTCATTATTTCTGCAGCATGAAGACTTTATGATTGTTTATGAGCGTCAAAGGTGGCTGATCTGCCTGTCACTGCATATCAAACGACTAAACCAAAATAACTAAAGAAATCTTCACTGTGCTGAGCAAGAGCGCTTCTTAAACTGAACAGCGCATCATCGATGACGTAAGCGTCATCATACAAGTGTACAATTGTGCTTCGGCCCGGTTTAAGGCAACTTTACATATTGTGAGTACGCACTGAAGCGGCGCTGACGGATCCTAAATGCAGTTCGACAATGCCTGGCATCACCCATTCAAAGTGAATGGGAAGCGTTGATGCTGACGCCCCGTGTGAATGGGGCGTAATACGGAGCAGCAGCGTTTTAAAATGAAAACGGTCTCTTCAGCGTTTTCAAAAAGCTCCATTTTCGACACTCAAAAACTCTAGGGTAGTGTGGACGGATGGCCTAACCATTGCAAAACTTTTCCTTTTAAAACAAAAACGTATTAGTGTAAACAGGGTCTAAAGCCTGGTGTATACTTTTGCGTCAAGCGACCGCCGTTACTCACGGCGCAGGCAACGCGTGTAGCTGTGCATTTATACTTCTGCGCGCGGTCTCTGTTGGTCTGCATTAACACTTCCGAAACACTAGTTTGCAGTGAGGTGTAAATGTTCCTCTGTGTCGAGTTTCTTCGTTGCTGCTTTGCTTTTCCTGAACACTTCCTGGACGTACAAGTCACTCAAACTCGTTCATTTTGAGGCAGGAACTGGCGGACGTGCAACAACTTTAACCATGAGGTAAACACAGAACAAAACTTTCCATCCGGAGTTCCTTCACGGGACTCCACACTTGTAAACAATCGCTCGCGCCGTTCGCGCGGCTTTCGGTCCCGCCCAGACTCGTCAGCACTACCAAGCCGACCAATCACAGAGCTTACGCTACGTGTTGTTGCGACGTGTAGTTACATTTTTTGAAAGGTGCACGTCAGTGACGCCAACGGCCATGGCGAAGGGCTATGCGTCACCGCCGTAGCATACTCCGGCGTTTGACGCAGAAGTATAAATCAGCCTTAAGCTGAAGGACAATGAATGAATATTGTGTGTGTGTTTCCCTGAGAAAGCAGAGTTTGTGATGTTATGTAAAGTGAGCAGCTTTATCAGAATATTACTCGTTTATAGTAAAACCAAAATGATAGGTTTAATTTAAATTTCAGTTCATGTTGACATTATGCTCTGATTAAACATCTGTTGCGTATTGAATGGCTGTGTGAGGCCGCTCAATATCATATCACTCTGTTTGTGTGTGTGTGTGTGTGTGTATATCATATCACTCTGTTTGTATGTGTGTGTGTGTGTGTGTGTGTGTGTGTGTTTGATCTGTAACCAAAGCCTGGTCTTCCCTCCTCACCTCTCTCTTTCTCGTCTCCAGAGGGCCGCGGCTGCGTTCTGTTCTCCTCATCTGCCACATCAAACGATCTCATTACCTGCCTTCATATCTGAGAGTCTCTCTTTCTTTCTCTCCCTTTCTCTTTCTATCTCTTTCCCAACCATCTCCCTGCTTAACTTTAAAACACGGAATGATTGTATTTATAATAGCTGAAGTCATGCTACGCTCCCCTCTGAAGTCTCTATGTGTGTCTCTCCACAGCCTCCACCATCCCGCCGCAGACGCCCCTCTATAAAATTCCCTTTTATTTATTGCTTGTTTGCTTTTTATTAGGTGGCAGCGCAGACCCCAGCCGTTCCCTGCTGTTTGATGTGCGCTGCTCTCTTGTCACTGATTACAATTCACATCTGCAAAAAGACAGAAAGGAAGGAAGACAGGCTGTTAAAAAGAAAAGAGCAGGCTGCCAGCGGCTCTGCAGAGGGATCACGTTTATTTGCCGTCCTCAGTCTCTGGTTACTCCTTGGCTGTGTGTCAATCTGCTCTCTAGTTCAGTGGTAAGTACACTGCCCAGGGAGCCAGGCGAGTGAGTCCAACTGTCAAAAATGATCATATTCACTTTCTAGATTCAGAATTTTTCAGAATGCATAATAAAAGTGAGTATCTATCTATCTATCTATCTATCTATCTATCTATCTATCTATCTATCTATCTATCTATCTATCTATCTATCTATCTATCTATCTATCTATCTATCTATCTATCTATCCATCCATCCATCCATCCATCCATCCATCCATCCATCCATCCATCCATCCATCCATCCATCCATCCATCCATCCATCCATCCATCCATCCATCCATCCATCCATCCATCCATCTATCTATCTCTGTCTGTCTGTCATATCATTTTTTTATTTTACTGTATGTCATGTTCCATCTATCAATTAATCTATTATTCTATAGATCTAAATAGTTTTTCTTTCTTTCTTTCTTTCTTTCTTTCTTTCTTTCTTTCTTTCTTTCTTTCTTTCTTTCTTTCTTTCTTTCTTTCTTTCTTTCTTTCTTTCTTGTCTGTCTGTTTGTCTGTCTGTCTGTCTGTCTGTCTGTCTGTCTGTCTGTCATATCATTCCTTTGTCCTATCGTTCCATCTATCATAGGGGCCAAGCACTAAGGGTGCGTAGGCACCTATTGGATCCATTCCTGTTCTTATTATAATTCTTCTGGCTTCTTCTTCCGCTCTGTGAGTCTATGGCACTGATAGAGAACAGCCTGATTTTCAATCACAACAAATTTGGACTCGCTAACTCAAACTCTCAGCGCCGCCACTTGTTCAAAGTTTCACTGGAGTCAGTGACGTCATTTTCAGTCATGATTTTTCGTTAAACCTGTTTGAATGAACTTGTCATAGGCCTTTTTCACCAATATCGAGGCCATGCTAACCAAAAGTTTTGGAACTTAAGTTGTCCATACATTCATCCATCCATTTCTCTTTTGTTAATCTATCTGTCCATCCATCAAATGTTCTATCCTTCTTTCTTTCATATTATCAGCCCCTCTTTCAGACCACCATATCATTTTATCTGTTTATTCTGTTTTACTGTCATTTCATATTTCTCACTATCAACTGTTTTAATCAATCATAATTGTCTGTCTGTTGTTCTTTTGTTTTATTTATTCTAATAATTGTATCAATAAGTTTGTTGTATAAATGATTTATCTGTCCTCTTTGTTTTCTATAGCATGTATTTTCATCTGTGTGCTTAACTTTACGGTATATACCCCATGATGCCTTACATAACTTTTTACAAAACTCTGCATCTATTGTTTTAATACATGAAACATATGATACCAGAATGATATGGGTGAAAATATGTTCTACAGTTAATGCAAAACTTCAGCTATATATTATAAATCAGCTATAGAATTATGAATAAGTCATACTTTTTCTTATGAAGGGCCAATAATAAAAGTTGATTGAGGGCTACGGCCCAAAGGTAAATGTAGCATCATATACCGAACTAAACAATGGTGTTCAATGCTAAACATAACTGAAGACCTTTACCTGCCTTTGCTGAACTATGTTTTGGGCCTTGACCTCTGTGTATCGAGTAAAAATAAGTTTACATTTACCATTTAATGAAGTATGGATGGATGGGCTCTAGTTTGGAGATGTCCTAGGTATTCACAAATCGAATCAAGGCATTCCAATCAAGCATTTTAGTTACATTATTGAAGTGCAGTAGACATGGAAACACTTTAATCACATTATTATGGTCATGAAGGACTTTTCGCCACATTTTGAGAAAACGGCTTTGGTCAATATTTTGACAGAAAATAAAAGAGTGTTGTGGCTTTGAGCAAATAATTATGTTGGCTTGAGAAAGCCAACATACTGTAATGCTACTTAAACTTATTCTTATTATTATGTTGGCTTGAGAAAGCCAACATACTGTAATGCTACTTAAACTTATTCTTATTATTATTATTCTTATTATTATTATTCCGGCTTCTGACTCAAAAAAAGCAATCGCTTCTCCTCCCAGGGCTTAGATGCTACAAGCCCCAAATTTGGTCAAAAGCTGCCTACTGCTCATGAGATGGTTGCTGTATGTCCTCATGCCGATAAGATTTGTAGTTTTTGAATTAAAAAATTTTTTAATTAAAAATTGTATCGAGTATTTGGGGCATATAAAAAAGTATACAATTCTCAAATTTGGCCAAAAGATGTGTTTGAAATTACTGATAATTATCATATTTATTTGGTGTAATTATAAATAACAGTTTTCCTATAAATATTTTTTTTTATATTAAATTTGTAAAATTCAGACTCAAAGCGTATCAGAGTGTCCACGAGATGGCGCCAGAAGACTATTTTTGAGCCCTTTGTAATTTAGTAATGGCCCTTTAAGAGGCACTTCATATTATGCTCGCGGTGAACTCCATAAAGCGTAATAAAACTGATCTGGATGCAGAATCATCCGCGTCGGAATCGACCCGCATGCATTTCTGTCTGCTACCCTGTGAGTTTTAAAATACATGCGTCTGATGTTGGCAGAAACATAACTTTACTTCAGATATTTCTTTCAAAACAGAATATTCTGTGCCGTGAAAAAGCCTTCTCCTCTACTTGTGATAATGAAAATGAAAGCCATGCGAACATTCATGTATATTATACAATAAACATATTTAATATAAAATCATTCTAACTTTATTTTTAATCCTTATTTTAACCCTCTAAAAACAGCTATGTCCTTGCCACAAAACTAATAATCCATCTTCAAAACCTACAATTTCTTTCCATTCGGTCCGGTCGGACCTGAACGTCTTTATACCGTTGTAATCACGTGTAAATTCTAACAAAGACAATGTTTGCACTTTTTAAATCAAATTTTATTTATTGTGCAAAAACAGTATTATAATGTTTTAAAGCAAAAATGTTAACAACAATTATTTACAAACAGTAAAAATAAAGTGTGTGTGTGTGTATATATATATATATATATATATATATATATATATATATATATATATATATATATATATATATATATATATATATATATATATATATATATATATACATACAGTTGATGTCAGAATTATTAGCTCCCCTGTTTATTTTTTCCCCAATTTCTGTTTAATGGAGGGAAGATTGTTTCAGCACATTTCTAGGCATAATAGTTTTAAAAACCTATATCTAATTACTGATTTATTTTATCTTTGCCATGATGACATTAAATAATGTTTGACTTGATATTTTTCAAGACACTTCTATACAGCTTAAAGTGACATTTAAAGGCTTAACTAGGTTAATAAGGTGAACTAGGCAGGTTAGGGCAAGTTATTGTATAACGATGGTTTGTTCTGTAGATTATCAAAAAAAAAATTGCTTAAAGGGGATAATAATTGTGTCCCAAAAACGTTTTTTAAATAATTAATAACTGCTTTTATTCTAGCCGAAATAAAACAAATAAGACTTTCTCAAGAAGAAAAAATATTATCAGACATACTGTGAAAATTTCCTTGCTCTGTTAAACATCATTTGGGAAATATTTAAAAAAGGAAAAAAAAATCAAATGGGGGTTAATAATTCTGACTTCAACTGTATGTATATATATATATATATATATATATATATATATATATATATATATATATATATATATATAGAAACAAACACACACACACACACACATACACACACATTTATGGTTAGGGTTATAAAAATTATTTTTTATCCCCCTTTTATGTTGGCAAAAACATAAGTTTACTTCAGATAATATTTCTTTCAAAACAGAATATTCTGTACCGCAAAAAAGCCTTCTCCTCACTTGTGATAATGACAATGAAAGCCAAGCTTTTGGCCTATGCTGTACCAAAAAAAATATAAAATCACCCAGGTGATGACAATTAAATATTACGATTATAACATTGTGTTAGTGGCCAGTGGGGTGGAACAACGTCATTGGTCAGAATTAACCACGTGATGAAGACGGCCTAATATTGTATTTAATGCGATTTTCTTCCTGTAAACTGTATATATAACTATATCTATATATATAACGCTGCAAATTACTGTAAATTGACTGTACTCTATATTAACTGCAAAACTGATAAGACTGATTAAATAATAGACAAATTAACTAAATGTATGTGCTGTTGTTTCATTAGTGTTTTAATGTAATATTTTTCTTCATATGATATTTATTATAATGTAATTTTGTTCAGATTATAATATATACTATAAATACTAACTATACTATAGTGATCTGCATTAAACAACCTGAACAAATCAGTCCTCTCTCTCTCTCTCGATTTGATCAAAAATGTAAATGAGGCCTTCCGATTAACAGTCCAGTGGACCCTAACAACAGCCTACAAACCACTCAGAACACCTTAGCAACTACCTAGGAATGTCTTAGCAACATCTTAGCAACCGCCTAGCAACCACTTCTCAACAGCTGTGCTTCCTGCAAACTGCCTTTGAGTCCCCGGCGCAGTCACGTTGGCTTTCTCAAGCCAACATCAAAGTTCGTCAACGAACTTTAGGTTCTAGTTATTATTATGTTGGCTTGAGAAAGCCAACATACTGTAATGCTACTTAAACTTATTCTTATTATTATGTTGGCTTGAGAAAGCCAACATACTGTAATGCTACTTAAACTTATTATGTTGGCTTGAGAAAGCCAACATACTGTAATGCTACTTAAACTTATTCTTATTATTCTTATTATTATTATTATTCCGGCTTCTGACCAAAAAAAAGCAATCGCTTCTCCTCCCAGGGCTTAGATGCTACAAGCCCCAAATTTGGTCAAAAGCTGTCTTTTGCTCAGGAGATGGTTGCTGTATGTCCTCATGCCGATAAGATTTGTAGTTTTTGAATTAAAATTTTTTTTATTAAAAAATTGTATCGAGTATTTGGGGCATATAAAAAAGTATACAATCCTCAAATTTGGCCAAAAGATGTGTTTGAAATTACAGATAATTATCATATTTATTTGGTGTAATTATAAATAACAGTTTTCCTATAAATATTTTTTTTATATTAAATTTGTAAAATTCAGACTCAAAGCGTGTCAGAGTGTCCACGAGATGGCGCCAGAAGACTATTTTTGAGCCCTTTGTAATTTAGTAATGGCCCTTTAAGAGGCGGGGATATCCGTGCTGACTCCTCTACTTGTGATAATGAAAATGAAAGCCATGCGAACATTCACGTATATTATACAATAAACATATTGAATATAAAATCATTCTAACTTTATTTTTAATCTGTATTTTAACCCTCTAAAACAGCTATGTCCTTGCCACAAAACTAATAATCCATCTTCAAAACCTACAATTTCTTTCCATTCGGTGCGGTCGGACCTGAACGTCTTTATACCGTTGGAATCACGTGTAAATTCTAACAAAGACAATGTTTGCACTTTTTAAATCACATTTTATTTATTGTGCAAAAATAAAACATCCAAACAGCATCATAACCAATAAAAACACACAGCAAAGAAAATGTATTTTAAAATAGTGAATATATATATATATATATATATATATATATATATATATATATATATATATATATATATATATACAAATATACAATGTATGAAGATTTTTTATATCCCCTTAATATGCTCTGCTGTTGCTGCATCAATTTCTCTCTGTAACATCTGGATTGCAATTTACACTGCAATGTTCACAATTTATTATTATGGGGGGAAAATCCAAACAGTATTATAATGTTTTAAAGCAAAAATGTTAAGAACAATTATTTACAAACAGTGAAAATAAAGTGTGTGTGTATACATATATATACATACAGTTGAAGTCAGAATTATTAGCTCCTCTGTTTATTTTTTCCCCAATTTCTGTTTAATGGAGGGAAGATTGTTTCAGCACATTTCTAAGCATAATAGTTTTAATAACTCATTTCTAATAACTTCTTTATTTTATCTTTGCCATGATGACAGTAAATAATATTTGACTTGATATTTTTCAAGACACTTCTATACAGCTTAAAGTGACATTTAAAGCCGTAACTAGGTTAATAAGGTGAACTAGGCAGGTTAGGGTAATTAGGCAAGTTATTGTATAACGATGGTTTGTTCTGTAGACTATCAAAAAAAAATAGCTTAAAGGGGCAAATAATTGTGTCCCAAAAATAGTTTTTAAATAATTAATAACTGCTTTTATTCTAGCCGAAATAAAACAAATAAGACTTTCTCAAGAAGAAAAAATATTATCAGACATACTGTGAAAATTTCCTTGCTCTGTTAAACATAATTTGGGAAATATTAAAAAAAGGGGAAAAAAATCAAAAGGGGGTTAATAATTCTGACTTCAACTGTATATATGTATGTATATATATACATACATATATACATATATAACACATACACACATTTATGGTTAAGGTTATAAGGATTATTTCTTAATCCCCCTTTTATGTTGGCAAAAACATAAGTTTACTTCAGATATTTCTTTCAAAACAATATTCTGTGCCGCAAAAGAGCCTTCTCCTCACTTGTGATAATGACAATGAAAGCCAAGCTTTTGGCCTATGCTGTACCAAAAAAATAAATAAAATCACCCAGGTGATGACAATTAAATATTACGATTATAACATTGTGTTAGTGGCCAGTGGGGTGGAACAACGTCATTGGTCAGAATTAACCACGTGATGAAGACGTCCTATAATATTGTATTTAATGCGATTTTCTTCCTGTAAACTGTATATATAACTATATAACTATAACTATATATATAACGCTGCAAATTACTGTAAATTGACTGTACTCTATATTAACTGCAAAAATTATAAGACTGATTAAATAAAAGACAAAATAACTAAATGCATGTGCTATTGTTTCATTAGTATTTTAATTTGATATTTTTCTTTATATGATATTTATTATAATGTAATTTTGTTCAGATTATAATATATACTATAAATACTAACTATACTATAGTGATCTGCATTAAACAACCTGAACAAATCAGTCCCCTCTCTCTCTCTCTCTCTCTCTCTCTCTCTCTCTCGATTTGATCAAAAATGTAAATGAGGCCTTCCGATTAACAGTCCAGTGGACCCTAGCAACAGCCTAGAAACCACTCAGAACACCCTAGCAACTACCTAGGAATGCCTTAGCAACATCTTAGCAACCGCCTAGCAACCACTTCTCAACCGCTGTGCTTCCTGCCAACTGCCTTTGAGTCCCCGGCGCAGTCACGTTGGCTTTCTCAAGCCAACATCAAAGTTCGTCAACGAACTTTAGGTTCTAGTTCTTATTATTATTCTTATTATTATTATTCCGGCTTCTGACCAAAAAAAAGCAATCGCTTCTCCTCCCAGGGCTTAGATGCTACAAGCCCCAAATTTGGTCAAAAGCTGTCTATTGCCCATGAGATGGTTGCTGTATGTCCTCATGCCGATAAGATTTGTAGTTTTTGAATTAAAAAATTTTTGAATTAAAAAATTGTAAATATTACAATCGAGTATTTGGGGCATATAAAAAAGTATACAATCCTCAAATTTGGCCAAAAGATGTGCTTTAAATTGAAGATAATTATCATATTTATTTGGTGTAATTATAAATAACAGTTTTCCTATAAATATTTTTTTTATATTAAATTTGTTAATTTCAAACCTAAAGCTTGTCAGAGTGTCCACGAGATGGCGCCAGAGAACCATTTTTGAGCCCTTTGTAATTTAGTAATGGCCCTTTAAGAGGCGGAGATATACTGCGGTCAAGCCAGCCGCGGTTCGGAAAAACACAGTCAAGCCAGCCGCGCTTTATATTTTGGTGCGCGCGTATTATTATCATTACGGTAATGTCAGCAGCCACACAGAGAGCGCTCCACAGAGCACCCATTTCGTCCAGAACAGAGAGATGACAACGAAATATAAGTTTATCCCCCTTTCCTCCCACGTATGCTTTATTAAACAATTTATTAGCTTTTTTTGACTGTTGTTATTTTAAGAAATTGGTTTCTGGGCTTACCTTTAATTTCCTCAAGTTTATCTTTTTGCTTCAAATGATTTTATAGCAGATCAAACGGACAGAATAAATATACGATTTCTAAATACACAGAATGCGTTTCTACTTATCCTAGCCAACTACAGTACAACGTGGCTAACCTCAGAAAGTGAAAACAATCATAAAGTAGTCCAACAAAACATTGTTTGAATTACAAATATATGTTTATTTTATTTAAAGGGGATTTAAAAGGTTGTTTCTTTCAGTATATGGGATATGGGGCATTATTACACTTTAGATGACTGTAAAGACCTAATTATTTGTTATAAGTAGAATAGAACAACAATAAGATCTGATGCAAGAAGTCAAATACTAAGCATACATCATATGAAGCCTGTTTTACTGCAGCATTTTGGAGAAATGTACCATTAACACACTTTAAAGTGCTATAAAGAAATAAGTAGAAAAAAAAACAAAGTTTGGTTCTGATACAGGATGTACATGCATACCTCATGTAAAAGACCTCATTTAAGTTAACAGAAGACAACTATGGACAGGACATCCAATATTATATGCATACCTCATAATAACTTACTGCAGCATTTTGGAGAAATGTGCTATTATTGAGCTATAAAGTCTTTAAAGTGCTATAAATACATTGTTTGACATAAGTTAAATAAAAGACTGATCTGGTTTGATACTGGATGTCCCATGCTATATGCATATATACTACATCTGAGTACTTTTTACTTCAGCAATTTAGAAAAAAATTGCTCATTTAAAATATGTAGAAAAAAACAATAGTCAGGTCTGATACAGTACATCACATTCTAAACTTCAACTAAAGACTTGTTACTGCAATGTTTTGGAGAAATTGGGTATTAGCATTACTCAGTGTTATAAAGACCCAATTTCAAATAAGTAGACAAAAACAATGATCAGTTCCTGTACAGAACATCCCATGCTATATGTGTACTTCATATGAAATCTTTTTACTGCACTGTTTTGGAGAAACGGGGTAATAACCTAATAAAAAGTGCTATAAAGACTACATTTCAAATAAGTAGGAAAAAACAATGGTCAGTTCTTATACAGGACATACCATACTATATCTGTACTACACAAGAAAACTTTTAACTACAGAGTTTTGGAGGAACAGGGTATTAACATATTTTAAAGTGCTATAAAAACCCAATTCAAATAAGTAGAAAAAAAAACAATGGTCAGATCTTATTCAGGACATCCTAATCTATGTGTGTACTTCACATAAAAGCTTTTTACTGCGGCATTTTAAAGAAACGGGGTATTAACATAATATAAAGTACTATAAAGAGTTTATTTTAAATAAGTAGAAAAAAACAATGGTCAGTTCTTATACAGGACATTTCATACTATATGTGTACTTCACATTAAATCTTCTTACTGCACTGTTTTAGAGAAATTGTATATTAATATGATTTAAAGTGTTAAAAGGACCCTATTTCTAATAAGTAGAAAAAAACAATGGTCAGTTATTATATAGGACATCCCATACTCTATGTGTACTTCACATGAAACCTTTTTACTGCAGCATTTTGTAGAGACGGGGTATTAACATAATATAAAATACTATAAAGACCCCATTTTAAATAAGTAGAAAAAAACAATGGTCAGTTCTTATACAGGACATCCCATACTATGTGTGAAATTCACATGAAACCTTATTACTGCAGTGTTTTGGAGAAATTGTATATTATTATATTTCAAAGTGTTATAAAGACCCCAATTTAAATAAGTAGAAAAAAACAATGGTCAGTTCTTATACAGGACATCCCATACTATATATGTACTTCAAATGAAACCTTTTTACTGCAGCATTTTAAAGAGACGGGGTATTAACATAATATAAAATACTATAAAGACCGCATTTTAAATAAGTAGAAAAAAACAATGGTCAGTTCTTACACAAGATATCCCATACTATGTGTGGACTTCACATGAAACCTTATTACTACAGTGTTTTGGAGAAATTGTATAATATTATATTTCAAAGTGTTATAAAGACCCCAATTTAAATAAGTAGAAAAAAACAATGGTCAGTTATTATACACGACATCCCATACTATATCTCTACTTCACATGAAACCTATTTACTGCAGCATTTTAGAGAAATGGGGTATTAACATAAAATAAAGTGCTATAAAGACCCCATTTCAAATAAGTAGAAAAAAACAATGGTCAGTTCTTATACACGACATCCCATACTATATATGTACTTCACATGAAACCTTTTTACTGCAGCATTTTAAAGAGACGGGGTATTAACATAATATAAAATACTATAAAGACCGCATTTTAAATAAGTAGAAAAAAACAATGGTCAGTTCTTATACAGGACATCCCATACTATGTGTGAACTTCACATGAAACCTTATTACTGCAGTGTTTTGGAGAAATTGTATATTATTATATTTCAAAGTGTTATAAAGACCCCAATTTAAATAAGTAGCAAAAAAACAATGGTCAGTTCTTATATAGGACATCCCATACTCTATGTGTACTTCACATGAAACCTTTTTACTGCAGCATTTTTCAGACATGGCGCATTAACATAATATAAAGTGCTATAAAGACCCCATTTCTAATAAGTAGAAAAAAACAATAGTCAGTTCTTTTACAGGACATCCCATACTATATATGTACTTCACATGAAACCTTTTTACTGCAGCATTTTAAAGAGACGGGGTATTAACATAATATAAAATACTATAAAGACCGCATTTTAAATAAGTAGAAAAAAACAATGGTCAGTTCTTACACAGGACATCCCATACTATGTGTGGACTTCACATGAAACCTTATTACTGCAGTGTTTTGGAGCAATTGTATAATATTATATTTCAAAGTGTTATAAAGACCCTAATTTAAATAAGTAGAAAAAAACAATGGTCAGTTATTATACACAACATCCCATACTATATCTCTACTTCACATGAAACCTATTTACTGCAGCATTTTAGAGAAATTGGGTATTAAAATAAAATAAAGTGCTCTAAAGACCCCATTTCAAATAAGTAGAAAAAAACAATGGTCAGTTCTTATACAGGACATCCCATACTATATATGTACTTCACATAAAACCTTTTTACTGCAGCATTTTAGAGAAACGGGGTGTTAACATGGAAAAAAAGTACTACAAAGTCCCCCTTTCAAATAAGTAGAGAAAAACAATGGTCAGATCTTATACACGACACGCTTATCTCTGTGTGTACTTCACATTAAATCTTCTTACTGCACTGTTTTAGAGAAATTGTATATTAACATGATTTAAAGTGTTATAAGGACCCTATTTCTAATAAGTAGAAAAAAACAATGGTCAGTTCTTATACAGGACATCCCATACTATATATGTACTTCACATTAAACCTTTTTACTGCAGCATTTTAAAGAGACGGGGTATTAACATAATATAAAATACTATAAAGACCGCATTTTAAATAAGTAGAAAAAAAAACAATGGTCAGTTCTTATACAGGACATCCCATACTATGTGTGAACTTCACATGAAACCTTATTACTGCAGTGTTTTGGAGAAATGGGGTATTAATATGATTTAAAGTGTTATAAGGACCCTATTTCTAATAAGTAGAAAAAAACAATTGTCAGTTCTTATATAGGACATCCCATACTCTATGTGTACTTCACATGAAACCTTTTTACTGCAGCATTGTAAAGAGACGGGGTATTAACATAATATAAAATACTATAAAGACCGCATTTTAAATAAGTAGAAAAAATCAATGGTCAGTTCTTATATAGGACATCCCATATTATATATGTACTTCACATGAAACCTTTTTACTGCAGCATTTTAAAGAGACGGGGTATTAACATAATATAAAATACTATAAAGACCGCATTTTAAATAAGTAGAAAAAAACAATGGTCAATTCTTACACAGGACATCCCATACTATGTGTGGACTTCACATGAAACCTTATTACTGCAGTGTTTTGGAGAAATTGTATAATATTATATTTCAAAGTGTTATAAAGACCCCAATTTAAATAAGTAGAAAAAAATAATGGTCAGTTATTATACACGACATCCCATACTATATCTGTACTTCACATGAAACCTATTTACTGCAGCATTTTAGAGAAATGGGGTTTTAACATAATATAAAGTGCTATAAAGACCCCATTTCAAATAAGTAGAAAAAAACAATGGTCAGTTTTTGTACAAGACATTCCATATTTTGTGTGTACATCACATGAAACATTCTTACTGCACTGTTTTGGAGAAATGAGGTATTAACATAACAAAAAGTTGTATAAAATCCCCATTTCAAATAAGTAGAAAAAAACAATGGTCAGATCTTATACAGGACATGCTAATCTATGTGTGTACTTCACATGAAACCTTTTTACTGCAGCATTTTAAAGAAACAGGATATTAACATGATATAAAGTACTATAAAGACCGCATTTTAAATAAGAAGGAAAAAACAATTGTCAGTTGTTATACAGGACATCCCATACTATATGTGTACCTCACATGAAAACTTCTTACTGCACTGTTTTGGAGAAGCGGGGTATTAACATCATAATATAAAGTGATATAAAGACCCCATTTCAAATAAGTAGAAAAAACAATTGTCAGTTGTTATACAGGAAATCCCATACTATATGTGTACTTCACATGAAACCTTTTTACTGCAGCATTTTGAAGAAACAGGGTATTACATAGAAAAAGTACTATAAATACCCCCTTTCAAATAAGTAGAAAAAACAATGGTCAGATCTTATACAGGACATCCTAATCTATGTGTGTACTTCACATAAAAGCTTTTAACTGCGGCATTTTAAAGAAACGGGGTATTAACATAATATAAAGTACTATAAAGAGTTTATTTTAAATAATTAGAAAAAACAATGGTCAGTTCTTATACAGGACATTTCATACTATATGTGTACTTCACATTAAACCTTCTTACTGCACTGTTTTGGAGAAATTGTATATTAATATGATTTAAAGTGTTATAAAGGAGCCTATTTCTAATAAGTAGAAAAAACAATGGTCAGTTCTTATATAGGACATCCCATACTCTATGTGTACTTCACATGAAACCTTTTTACTGCAGCATTTTTCAGACATGGGGTAATAACATAATATAAAGTGCTATAAAGACCCCATTTCTAATAAGTTGAAAAAAACAATACTAAGTTCTTATACAGGACATCCCATACTATATATGTACTTCACATGAAACCTTTTTACTGCAGCATTTTAAAGAGACGGGGTATTAACATGATATAAAATACTATAAAGACCGCATTTTAAATAAGTAGAAAAAAAACAATGGTCAGTTCTTATACAGGACATCCCATACTATGTGTGAACTTCACATGAAACCTTATTACTGCAGTGTTTTGGAGAAATTGTATAATATTATATTTCAAAGTGTTATAAAGACCCCAATTTAAATAAGTAGAAAAAAACAATGGTCAGTTCTTATACAGGACATCCCATACTATATCTGTACTTCACATGAAACCTATTTACTGCAGCATTTTGGAGAAATGGGGTATTACCATAATATAAAGTGCTATAAAGACCCCATTTCAAATAAGTAGAAAAAACAATGGTCAGTTCTTGTACAGGACATTCCATACTATGTGTTTACATCACATTAAACATTCTTACAGCACTGCTTTGGAAAAATGAGGTATTAACATAATATAAAGTGGTATAAAAACCCCATTTCAAATAAGTAGAAAAAAAAAACAATGGTCAGTTCTTATACAGGACATCCCATACTATATATGTACTTCACATGAAACCTTTTTACTGCAGCATTTTGGAGAAACGGGGTATTTACTGAAAAAAGTACTATAAAGACCCCCTTTCAAATAAGTAGAAAAAAACAATGGTCAGATCTTATACAGGACATTCTAATCTATGTGTGTGCTTTACATAAAAGCTTTTTACTGCAGCATTTTAAAGAAACGAGGTATTAACATAATATAAAGTACTATAAAGACTTTATTTTAAATAAGTAGAAAAAAACAATGGTCAGGTCTTATACAGGACATTTCATACTATACGTGTACTTCACATGAAACCTTCTTACTGCACTGTTTTGGAGAAATTGTATATTAATATGATTTAAAGTGTTATAAGGACCCTATTTCTAATAAGTAGAAAAAAAACAATGGTCAGTTCTTACACAGGGCATCCCATACTATATCTGTACTTCACATGAAACCTTTTTACTGCACTGTTTTGGAGTAACGGGGTATTAACATACTATAAAGTGATATAAAAGCCTCATTTCAAATAAGTAGAAAAAAACAATGGTCAGTTCTTTTACATGACATCCTATACCATATGTGTACTTCACAATAAACCATCTTACTGCACTGCTTTGGAGAAATGGGGTATTAATCTTATATAAAGTACTATAAAGACTGCATTTCAAATAAGTAGAAAAAACAGAGGTCAGTTCTTATACAGGACATCCCATGCTATTTATGTACTTCACTTGAAACCTTTTTACTGCAGCATTTGAAAGAAACAGGGTATTAACATAGTATAAAGTACTATAAGGACCCCATTTTAAATAAGTAGAAAAAAGAATGGTCAATTTTTACATATGACATCCCATACTATATGTGTACTTCACATGAAACCTTTTTACTGCAGCATTTTCAGAGATGGGGTATTAATATAATTTAAAGTACTATAAAGACCGCATTTTAAAAAAGTAGAAAAAAACAATGGTCAGATCTAATACAGGACATCCCTTACTATATGTGTACTTCACATGAAACCTTTTTACTGCACTGTTTTGGGGAAACGGGGTAATAACCTAATATAAAGTGCTATAAAGACCACATTTAAAATAGGTAGAAAAAAACAATGGTCAGTTATTGTACAGGACATCCCATACTATGTGTATACATCGCATGAAACCTTCTTACTGCACTGTTTTGGAGAAATGAGGTATTAACATAATATAAAGTGGTAAAAAAAACCCATTTCAAATAAATAGAAAAAAACAATGGTCAGTTCTTATACAGGACATCCCATACTATATATGTACTTCACATAAACCCTTTTTACTGCAGCATTTTAGAGAAACGGGGTTATAACATAGAAAAAAGTACTATAAAGACCCCATTTCAAATAAGTAGAACAAAACAATGGTCAGATCCTCTACAGGACATCCTAATCTATGTGTGTACTTCACATAAAAGCTTTTTACTGCAGCATTTTAAAGAAACTTGGTTTTAACATAATATAAAGTACTATAAAGACTATTTTAAATAAGTAGAAAAAAACAATGGTCAGTTCTTATACAGGACATCCCATACTATACGTGTACTTCACATTAAACCTTTTTACTGCACTGTTTTGGAGAAAAATGGGGTATTAACATAATAATATAAAGTAATATAAAAACCCCATTTCAATTAAGTAGAAAAAACAATGGTCAGTTCTAATACAGGACATCCTATACTTTCTGCACTTGACATGAAACCTTTTTACTGCAGCGTTTTGGAGAAATTGGGTATTAACATATTATAAAGTGCTATAAAGACCGCATTTCAAATAATTAGAAAAAAAAACAGTGGTCAGTTCTTATTCAGGACATCCCATACTATGTGTGTACTTGACCTGAAACCTTTTTACTCCAGTGTTTTGGAAAAATTAGGTATTAACATATTATAAAGTGTTATAAAGACCCCAATTCAAATAAGTTGAAAAAAAAACAATGTCAGTTCTTATACATGACATCCCATACTATATCTGCACTTCACATGGAACCTTTTTACTGAACAATTGGGTATTATTATAATTCAAAATGTTATAAAGACCCCATTTCCAAAAAGTATAAAAAAAACAATGATTAGTTATTGTACAGGACTTCCCATAGTAAATGTGTACTTCACATAAAAACCTTATTGCAGCAGGTTTTTTGAGAAATGAGGTTTAACATAATTTAAAGTGTTTAAAAGACCCAATTTCTTGTAAGTAGAAGAAAACAATGGTCAGCTCTTATGCAGGACATCCTATATTATAAGCGTACTTCACATGAACACTTGTTACTTCAGTTTTTTGGAGAATTGGGACATTATTACTTTTCAGATGGATATAAACACCCAATTTCTAATAAGTACATAAAATCATCAGTTCTTGTACATATGAAGACTTCTTACTGCAGCAAGTTCTATAATGACCCAATTTCTACTAAGTAGAAGAAAACATTGATCAGTCGTACAGGACATGCAATGCTATATGAATATCTCAGACGAAGACTTGTTACTCCATCGTTTTGGAGAATTGGGACATTGTTACCTTTTAGATTGCTACAAACACCTCATTTCTAATAAGTAGAAAAAAGAACAGTCATTTCTTTTACAGGACATCACATACTATATGCATACCTCACAGGAAGACTTGTTACTGCAGTGATCTGGATTAATGGGGCGTTATTACTCTTCAGATGACTATAAAGTGTCCATTTCGAAAGAGTAGAATAAAATAATGGTCAGTTTTGATACAGGACGAATGTGTCAAGGATAGACAGCACATCACAGTTTTCTCCAAATGTGTCAGGGATACACAAAATTGCAGTTCCCTTCCTGCTGAGGAACTATATTTATTGACCTCCATAGTAATTGTTTTTTTTTTTTCTAAAATGGAAGTCAATGGTTATCAGTTTTCAAGTTCATTCTAAATATCTTTTGTGTTCAACCAAAAGAAGGAACTAATAAATGTTTGTAACCATTTGATTGCCAGTGCATAGTGCGTTCATTTTCACTTTTGGGTAAACTATCTCTATGAAATTAACCAAACATATTTGGTTTGTCTTTGTACCCTACATTTGGAGCAGCACCACTCATCATCCCCAATAATATCATTTTGTTGTAATGGTACAATAATAGCTTGAGACAGTTGGGATGATGCCATTAACCTAACTGACCACTGAATTGTCCATTGAAGAACTGACCGTTTTTTTTTTTTTTTTTACTTTTTAGAAATGGGGTCTTGATAGCCATCTAAAAGGTAATTATGTCCCTTTTCTCTAAAACACTGCCGTAAGAAGTCTTCATATGAGGTACGCCTTTAGTATGGGACGTCCTTTTTAAGAACAGACCATTGTTTTCTTCTACTTATTAGACATTGGGTCTTTATGACACTTTGAATGTTATTATTCCTCCATTTCTCCAAAATGCTGCAGTGACAAGGTTTTATGTAAAGTATGCATATATTATGGAATGTCATGAACGTGAACTGCCCATTGTTTTCTTCTACTTATTAGACATTGGGTATTTAAAGCACTTTATATAATGTTTATGCCCAAATTCTCCAAAACACTGCAGTAACAAGTCTTCATCTGATAAATACATGTAGTATGGGATGCTTAGCTTTTAATGATCTCTGTGGCATTGGTTGACTCCTTATACTCAATGTTAAAACATAAAAGAAACCAAAGAAAACACATGGCTGCAGTGAAATTCAGCTTATCATCAATGCAATGTCCCACTCTCCCCTCAATACTGACCATTCACATATCAAAACTGAACAGTAAATATATATAAATATATAAAATTATATAATAAATATAAATAGCAACATAAAGCATCAGAGTAGATGGGGCAGTAATGGTTGATCAGTAATTTACCATTTATTATGACAGTAAATATCTGTAATGGGTACATAGAGTAAATTACTGTGATTTATTCTTTGCACTACAGAATTTCATACAAATCCTGCTTCTTTTACAGTAAAATACTGTTTTCTTTCATTACAGCTAAACACTGGCTATTTTACAGTTCTTTACTGCATAATCTACAGTAAGGGTTAACAGTGTATGTTAATGCCCCAATTCTCCAAAAAGTGGCAGTAAGAAGGTTTCATATTAGGTATACATACAGTATGGGATGTCCTCTATGAGTATTCAGCAATAGGAAGAGCTGAGCATTGTTATTTTTTTCTACTTTTTAGAAAATGGCTCTTTAAAGCAATTTATAAGTTTAATACCCAATTTCTTGAAAATGGTGCAGTAATAAGTTTTCACATGAAGTATGCAAAAAGTATAGGACATCCTGTATGACAACTGACTATTGTTTTTTCTACTTATTAGTAATGAGGTCTTTATAGTACTTCATATTATGTTAGTGCCCCATTTCTCTAAAATGTAGTAGTAAGAAGGCTTCATATGATGTATGCAAATTTTATGAGATGTCCTCTACAAAAACTGACTATTTTTGTATTCTACTTCTAAAAAATGGGGTCTTTAAAACACTTGAATTTTGTTATTTCTCAATTTCTCCAAAATTATGTGGTGAGAAGTCTTCACATGAAGTATGTGTATAGTATAGGATGCCCTGTATAAAAACTGGCAATTGTTTTCTTCTACTTATTAGAAATTGGGTCTTTATAGCACTTTGTAATATGTTAATATCCCATTTCTCGAAAATGCTGCAGTAAGAATGTTCCATGTGAAGTACGCATATAGTATGGGATGTCCTATATAAGAACTGACCAATGTTTTTTTTCCACTTATTTGACATGCGGTCTTTGTAGCACTTTATAATAGGTTAATACCCAATTTCTTCAAAATGCTGCAATAAAAAGGTTTCATGTAAAGTACACACATAGTATGGGATGTCCTATATATGAACTGACCATTGTTTTTTCTACTTATTTGAAATGGGGTCTTTATAGCACTTTGCAATATGTTAATACCCTGTTTCTCCAAAACACTGAAGTAAAAAGGCTTTATGTGAAGTACCCATATAGTATGGAATATCCTGTATAAGAACTGACTATTGTTGTCTTCTACTTATTTAAACTGTGGTCTTTATAGCACTTTATAATGGGTTAATACCCCATTTCTCGAAAATGCTGCAGTAAAAAGGTTTCATTTGAAATATTGGATGTCCTATATAAGAATCAACCATTAATTTTTTTCTACTTATTTAAAATGCGGTCTTTATAGTACTTTATAATTGACCATTGTTTTTTCTACTTATTTGAATAGAGGTTTTTATAGCACTTTATAATAGGTTAATACCCCCGTTTCTTTAAAATGCTACAG
The DNA here is from genome assembly GCF_052040795.2 of Danio rerio. Classification (NCBI taxonomy): domain Eukaryota; kingdom Metazoa; phylum Chordata; class Actinopteri; order Cypriniformes; family Danionidae; genus Danio; species Danio rerio. Next base: position 20,514,639 of record NC_141025.1, read on the forward strand.
TTGAAAGTTTTCATGTGAAGTACAAACATAGATTAGGATGTCCTTTATAAGAACTGACCATTGTTTTTTCTACATTTTTGAAATTAGGTTTTTATGTCACTTTATAGTATGTTAATACCCCATTTCTTTAAATGCTGCAGTAAAAAGGTTTCATGTGAAGTACACATATATTATGGGATGTCCTGTATAAGAGCTGACCATTGTTTGTTTTACTTATTTTTAATGAGGTTTTTATATCACTTTATACTATGTTAATACCCCATTTCTTTAAAATACTGCAGTAAAAAGGTTTATGTGAAGTACACATATACTATGAAATGTCCTGTACAAGAACTGACCAATGTTTTTTTTCTACTTATTTAAAATGCTGTGTTTATATTATGTTAATACCCAATTTCTTTAAAATGCTGGAGTAAAAAGGTTTTATGTGAAGTAGATATATAGTATGGGATGTCCTGTATAAGAACTGACCAGTGTTTTTTTTACTTATTTGAAATGGGGTTTTTATATCACTTTATATTATGATGTTAATACCCCGCTTCTCCAAAACACTGCAGTAAGAAGTTTTCATGTGAAGTACACATATAGTATGGGATGTCCTGTATAACAACTGACAATTGTTTTTTTCTACTTATTTAAAATGCGGTCTTTATAGTACTTTATATTATATTAATAGCCCATTTCTTTAAAATGCTGCAGTAAAAAGGTTTTATGTGAAGTACATATATAGTATGGGATGTCCTGTATAAGAACTGACCATTGTTTTTTTCTACTTATTTAAAATGCAGTCTTTATAGTAGTTTATATTATGTTAATACCCCGTTTCTTTAAAATGCTGCAGTAAAAAGCTTTCATGTGAAATACACACATTGATTAGGATGTCCTGTATAAGATTTGACCATTGTTTTTTTCTACTTATTTAAAATGCGGTCTTTTTAGTACTTTATACGTTTACATTTAGTCATTTAGCAGATGCTTTTATCCAAAGCGACTTACAAATGAGGACAAGGAAGCAATTTACACAACTGTTAGAGCAACAATGAATAACTGCTGTAGGCAAGTTTCAGGTGTGTAAAGAGTGTGAGAAGCAAAACATTAGTATTTTTTTTTATAGTTAGTGAAGGAGTCAGAGAGGGAGTTGCATATTAGTAAGGAAAGTGGAGACTAAATTGTTATATTAAGTTATATTATATTATGTTAATACCCCATTTCTTTAAAATGCTGCAGTAAAAGGTTTCATGTGAAGTAAATTTATAGTATGGGATGTACTGTATAAGAACTGGCCATTGTTTTTTTCTACTTATTTGAAATCGGGTCTTTATAGCACTTTATAATATGTTAATACCCCCTTTCTCCAAAATGCTGCAGTAAAAAGGTTTCATGTGAAGTACACATATAGTATGGGATGTCCTGTATAAGAACTGACCATTGTTTTTTCTACTTATTGGAAATGGGCTCTTTATAGCACTGTCTAATATGTTAATACCCTGTTTTTCCAAAACGCTGCAGTAAAAAGTTTTCATGTGAAGTGCACATATAGTGTGGGACGTCCTGTTTAAGAACTGACCATTGTTTTTTTCTACTTATTGGAAATGGGCTCTTAATAGCACTTTATAATATGTTAATACCCTGTTTCTCCAAAACTCTGCAGTAAAAAGGTTTCATGTGAAGTGCACATATAGTATGTGATGTCCTGTATAAGAACTGACCATTGTCTTTTTTTCTACTTATTTGAATTGGGGTCTTTATAGCACTATGAATAATGTTAATACCCCATTTCTCCAAAATGCTGCAGTAAAAAGGTTTCATTTGAAGTACACATATAGTATGGGATGTCCTGTATAAGTACTGACCATTGTTTTTTTCTACTTATTTGAAATGGGGTCTTTATAACGTTTTGAATTACATTAGTAACTTAATACTCCAAAACGCTGCAGTAAAAAGGTTTCATGTGAAGTACAGATATAGTATGGGATGTCCTGTATAAGAACTGTCCATTGTTTTTTTCTACTTATTAGAAATGGGAATTTTATATCACTTTATAATATGTTAATACCCCGTTTCTCCAAAACGCTGCAGTAAAAAAGATTTCATGTGAAGTGTACATATAGTATGGGATGTCCTGTATAAGAACTGTTAATTGTTTTTTTCTACTTATTAGAAATGGGGATTTTATATCACTTTATAATAGGTTAATACCCAGTTTCTCCAAAACGCTGCAGTAAAAAAGATTTCATGTGAAGTGCACATATAGTATAGGATGTCCTGTATAAGAACTGACCATTGTTTTTTTTTTACTTATTAGAAATGGGCTCCTTATAGCACTTTATAATATATTAATACCCTGTTTCTCCAAAACGCTGCAGTAAAAAGGTTTCATGTGAAGTGCACATAGTATGGGACGTCCTGTTTAAGAACTGACCATTGTTTTTTTCTACTTATTGGAAATGGGCTCTTTATAGCACTTAAAAATATGTTAATACCCAGTTTCTTTAAAATACTGCAGTAAAAAGGTTTCATGTGAAGAGCACATATAGTATGGGATGTCATGTATAAGAACTGACAATTGTTTTTTTCTACTTATTTGAAATGGGGTCTTTATAGCACTTGATATTACCTTAATACCCCGTTTCTTCAAAATGCTGCAGTAAAAAGGTTTCATGTGAAGTACATATGTAGTATGGGATGTCATGTATAAGAACTGACCATTGTCTTTTTCTACTTATTTGAAATCGGGTCTTTATAGCACTTTATATTATGTTAATACCCCCTTTCTCCAAAATGCTGCAGTAAAAAGGTTTCATGTGAAGTACAGATATAGTATGGGACTTCCTGTATAAGAACTGACCATTGTTTTTTTTCTACTTATTTGATATGGGGTCTTTATAACGTTTTGAATTACATTAGTAACCTAATACTCCAAAATGCTGCAGTAAAAAAGATTTAATGTGAAATGCACATATAGTATGGGATGTCCTGTATAAGAACTGACCATTGTTTTTTTCTACTTATTGGAAATGGGCTCTTTATAGCACTTTATCATATGTTAATACCCCGTTTCTCCAAAACGCTGCAGTAAAAAAGATTTCATGTGAAGTGTACATATAGTATGGGATGTCCTGTATAAGAACTGTTAATTGTTTTTTTCTACTTATTAGAAATGGGGATTTTATATCACTTTATAATAGGTTAATACCCAGTTTCTCCAAAACGCTGCAGTAAAAAAGATTTCATGTGAAGTGCACATATAGTATAGGATGTCCTGTATAAGAACTGACCATTGTTTTTTTTTTACTTATTAGAAATGGGCTCCTTATAGCACTTTATAATATATTAATACCCTGTTTCTCCAAAACGCTGCAGTAAAAAGGTTTCATGTGAAGTGCACATAGTATGGGACGTCCTGTTTAAGAACTGACCATTGTTTTTTTCTACTTATTGGAAATGGGCTCTTTATAGCACTTAAAAATATGTTAATACCCAGTTTCTTTAAAATACTGCAGTAAAAAGGTTTCATGTGAAGAGCACATATAGTATGGGATGTCATGTATAAGAACTGACAATTGTTTTTTTCTACTTATTTGAAATGGGGTCTTTATAGCACTTGATATTACCTTAATACCCCGTTTCTTCAAAATGCTGCAGTAAAAAGGTTTCATGTGAAGTACATATGTAGTATGGGATGTCATGTATAAGAACTGACCATTGTCTTTTTCTACTTATTTGAAATCGGGTCTTTATAGCACTTTATATTATGTTAATACCCCCTTTCTCCAAAATGCTGCAGTAAAAAGGTTTCATGTGAAGTACAGATATAGTATGGGACTTCCTGTATAAGAACTGACCATTGTTTTTTTTCTACTTATTTGATATGGGGTCTTTATAACGTTTTGAATTACATTAGTAACCTAATACTCCAAAATGCTGCAGTAAAAAAGATTTAATGTGAAATGCACATATAGTATGGGATGTCCTGTATAAGAACTGACCATTGTTTTTTTCTACTTATTGGAAATGGGCTCTTTATAGCACTTTATCATATGTTAATACCCTGTTTCCCAAAAACGCTGCAGTAAAAATGTTTCATGTGAAGTGCACATATAGTATGGGATGTCCTGTATAAGAACTGACCATTGTTTCTTTCTACTTATTGGAAATGGGGTCTTTATAGTATTTTATATTATGTTAATACCCCATTTCACCAAAACAGTGCAGTAAGAAAGTTTCATGTCAAGTACATAGTATGGGATGTCCTATGTAAGAACTGACCATTGTTTTTTTCTACTTATTGGAAATGGGCTCTTTATAGCACTTTATCATATGTTAATACCCTGTTTCCCAAAAACGCTGCAGTAAAAATATTTCATGTGAAGTGCACATATAGTATGGGATGTCCTGTATAAGAACTGACCATTGTTTTTTCTACTTATTTGAAATAGGGTCTTTATAGCACTTTATATTGGCTTAATACCCAGTTTCTCCAAAATGCTGCAGTAAAAAGGTTTCATGTGAAGTACATATGTAGTATGGTATGTCATGTATAAGAACTGACCATTGTCTTTTTCTACTTATTTGAAATGGGGTCTTTAAAGCACTTTATATTATGTTAATACCCCCTTTCTCCAAAATGCTGCAGTAAAAAGGTTTCATGTGAAGTACACATATAGTATGGTATGTCCTGTATAAGAACTGACCATTGTCTTTTTCTACTTATTTGAAATCGGGTCTTTATAGCACTTTATATTATGTTAATACCCCCTTTCTCCAAAATGCTGCAGTAAAAAGGTTTCATGTGAAGTACACATATAGTATGGTATGTCCTGTATAAGAACTGACTATTGTTTTTTTCTACTTATTTGAAATGCGGTCTTTATAGCACTTTATATTAGGTTATTACCCCGTTTCTCCAAAACAGTGCAGTAAAAAGTTTTTCTGTGAAGTATACATATAGTATGGGATGTCCTGAATAAGAACTGACCATTGTTTCTTTCTACTTATTGGAAATGGGGTCTTTATAGTACTTTATATTATGTTAATACCCCATTTCTCCAAAACAGTGCAGTAAGAAAGTTTCATGTCAAGTACATAGTATGGGATGTCCTATGTAAGAACTGACCATTGTTTTTTTCTACTTATTGGAAATGGGCTCTTTATAGCACTTCATCATATGTTAATGCCCTGTTTCCCAAAAACGCTGCAGTAAAAATGTTTCATGTGAAGTGCACATATAGTATGGGATGTCCTGTATAAGAACTGACCTATGTCTTTTTCTACTTTTTTGAAATGGGGTCTTTAAAGCACTTTATATTATGTTAATACCCCGTTTCTCCAAAACAGTGCAGTAAAAAGGTTTCATGTGAAGTACACATATAGTATGGTATGTCCTGTATAAGAACTGACCATTGTTTTTTTCTACTTATTTGAAATGCGGTCTTTATAGCACTTTATATTATGTTAATACCCCCTTTCTCCAAAACGCTGCAGTAAATAGGTTTCATGTGAAGTACAGATATAGTATGGTATGTCCTGTATAAGAACTGACCATTGTTTTTTTCTACTTATTTGAAATGGGGTCTTTATAGCACTAGGAATAATGTTAATACCCCGTTTCTCCAAAATGCTGCAGGAAAAAGGTTTCATGTGAAGTACTCTGTAACGGGTAGACTGACACGGAGGGATCCATTTTGCAGTATTTATTAAGTCACACTTAAACATCAACACCTCGCACGGTTGTGCGAACATACAACATACAACTCAACGATGATTAGCAGATAACAGAGGCAGAGTGATTACCAGGCTTGAGTCAAGGGCAGGCAGCGTGGTTCAGAGTCCGTAATACAGGCTTTAGTCAGGGGCAGGCAGCGAGAATCAGAGTCCGTGTAATCAGGCTTTAGGTCAAGGGCAGGCAGAAGACAGAGCAGGGTCGAGGAACGGGCTGAAGTGGTAAACGGGAGATCAGGCAGGATAGAACGCTCAGAAATGCTGGCCGGGGCTAAACAAGACTTCGCAATGAAGTGTGTGTGTGAGCTGCTTATATGTGGTACGTGGGTCATTAATGAGATGGAGAACAGGTGTGCTGGGAGTGAGAAGGATGACGTAATGGTTAGAAGTCCGGAGATGGTGACCTCTGCTGGTCAGCGAGGGGAATGACTGGGACCGAGTCGGTGACATACACATATAGTATGGGATGTCCTGTATAAGAACTGACCATTGTCTTTTTCTACTTATTTGAAATGTGGTCTTTATAGCACTTTATATTATGTTCATACCCCGTTTCTCCAAAACGCTGCAGTAAAAAAGATTTAACGTAAAGTGCACATATAGTATGGGTCGTCCTGTATAAGAACTGACCATTGTCTTTTTCTACTTATTTGAAATGTGGTCTTTATAGCACTTTATATTAGCTTAATACCCCGTTTCTCCAAAATGCTGCAGTAAAAAGATTTCATGTGAAGTGCACATATAGTATGGGACGTCCTGTATGAGAACTGACCATTGTTTTTTTCGACTTATTGGAAATGGGGTGTTTATAGCACTTTATAATATGTTAATACCATGTTTCCCAAAAACGCTGCAGTAAAAAGGTTTCATGTGAAGTGCACATATAGTATGGGATGTCCTGTATGAGAACTGACCATTGTTTTTTTCTACTTATTAGAAATGGGCTCTTTATAGCACTTTATAATATGGTAATACCCTGTTTCTCCAAAATGCTGCAGTAAAAATGTTTCATGTGAAGTGCACATATAGTATGGGATGTCCAGTATAAGAACTGACCATTGTTTTTTTCTACTTATTTGAAATGGGGTCTTTATAGCACTTTATATTATGTTAATACCCCGTTTCTCCAAAATGCTGCAGTAAAAAGGTTTCATGTGAAGTGCACATATAGTATGGGATTTCCAGTATAAGAACTGACCATTGTTTTTTTCTACTTATATGAAATGTTTTTTTTATCACTTTATAATATGTTAATACCCCCTTTCTCTAAAATGCTGCAGTAAAATTATTTCATGTGAAGTACACATATAGTATGGGACGTCCTGTATGAGAACTGACCATTGTTTTTTTCTACTTATTTGAAATGCGGTCTTTATAGCACTTTATCATATGTTAATACCCTGTTTCCCAAAAACGCTGCAGTAAAAATGTTTCATGTGAAGTGCACATATAGTATGAAATGTCCTGTATAAGAACTGACCATTGTTTTTTTCTACTTGTTTAAAATAAACTCTTTACAGTACTTTATATTATGTTAATACCCCGTTTCTTTAAAATGCTGCAGTAAAAAGCTTTTATGTGAAGTACATACATAGATTAGGATGTCCTGTATAAGATCTGACCATTGTTTTTTTCTATTTATTTGAAAGGGGGTATTTTTAGTACTTTTTCTATGTAATACCCTGTTTCTTCAAAATGCTGCAGTAAAAAGGTTTCATGTGAAGTAAACATATAGTATGGGATGTCCTGTATAAAAACTGACAATTGTTTTTTCTACTTATTTGAAATGGGGTTTTTATAACATTTTGAAATATAATATTATACAATTTCTCCAAAACACTGCAGTAATAAGGTTTCATGTGAAGTCCGCACATAGTATGGGATGTCCTTTGTTAGAACTGACCATTGTTTTTTTCTACTTATTTAAAATGCGGCCTTCATATTATTTTATATTATGTTAATACCCCGTCTCTTTAAAATGCTGCAGTAAAAAGGTTTCTCGTGAAGTACATATATAGTATGGGATGTCCTGTATAAGAACTGACCATTGTTTTTTTCTACTTATTTAAAATGCGGTCTTTATAGTATTTTATATTTTGTTAATACCCCGTCTCTTTAAAATGCTGCAGTAAAAAGGTTTCATGTAAAGTACATATATAGTATGGGATGTCCTGTATAAGAACTGACCATTGTTTTTTTCTACTTATTTGAAATGGGGTCTTTATAGCACTTTATTTTATGTTAATACCCCATTTCTCTAAAATGCTGCAGTAAATAGGTTTCATGTAAAGTAGAGATATAGTATGGGATGTCCTGTATAATAACTGACCATTGTTTTTTTCTACTTATTTAAATTGGGGTCTTTATAACACTTTGAAATATAATATTAAACAATTTCTCCAAAACACTGCAGTAATAAGGTTTCATGTGAAGTCCACACATAGTATGGGATGTCCTGTGTAAGAACTGATCATTGTTTTTTTCTACTTATTTAAAATGCGGTCTTTATAGTATTTTATATTATGTTAATACCTTGTCTCTTTAAAATGCTGCAGTAAAAAGGTTTCATGTGAAGTACATATATAGTATGGGATGTCCTGTATAAGAACTGACTATTGTTTTTTTCTACTTATTAGAAATGGGGTCTTTATAGCACTTTATATTATGTTAATACCCCATGTCTGAAAAATGCTGCAGTAAAAAGGTTTCATGTGAAGTACACATAGAGTATGGGATGTCCTATATTAGAACTGACCATTGTTTTTTTCTACTTATTAGAAATAGGGTCCTTATAACACTTTAAATCATATTAATACCCCATTTCTCCAAAATAGTGCAGTAAGAAGGTTTAATGTTAAGTACACACATAGTATGAAATGTCCTGTATAAGAACTGACCATTGTCTTTTTCTACTTATTTAAAATAAACTCTTTATAGTACTTTATATTATGTTAATACCCCGTTTCTTTAAAATGCTGCAGTAAAAAGCTTTTATGTGAAGTAAACACATAGATTAGGATGTCCTGTATAAGATCTGACCATTGTTTTTTTCTACTTATTTGAAAGGGGATATTTATAGTACTTTTTCTATGTAATACCCTGTTTCTCCAAAATGCTGCAGTAAAAAGGTTTCATGTGAAGTACACATATAGTCTGGGATGTCCTGTATAACAACTGACAATTGTTTTTTCTACTTATTTGAAATGGGGTTTTTATATCACTTTATATTATCATGTTAATACCCCGCTTCTCCAAAACAGTGCAGTAAGAAGTTTTCATGTGAAGTACACATATAGTATGGGATGTCCTGTATAACAACTGACAATTGTTTTTTCTACTTATTTAAAAATGGGGTTTTTATATCACTTTATATTATGATGTTAATACCCCTCTTCTCCAAAATGCTGCAGTAAGAAGTTTTCATGTGAAGTACACATACAGTATGGGATGTCCTGTATAACAACTGACAATTGTTTTTTTCCTTCTTATTTATAATGCGGTCTTTATAGTACTTTATATTATGTTAATATCCCGTTTCTTTAAAATGCTGCAATAAAAAGGTTTCATGTGAAGTACACACATAGATTAGCATGTCCTGTATAAGATCTGACCATTGTTTTTTTCTACTTATTTGAAATGGGGTTTTTATACAACTTTATGTTATGTTAATACCTCATTTCTCCAAAACAGTGCAGTAAGAATGTTTCATGTAATGTACACACATAATATGGAATGTCTTGTACAAAAACTGACCATTGTTTTTTTCTACTTATTTAAAATGGGGTCTTTATAGCACTTTATATTATGTTAATACCCCATTTCTCTAAAATGCTGCAGTAAATAAGTTTCATGTGAAGTACAGATATAGTATGCTATGTCCTGTATAAGAACTGACCATTGTTTTTTTCTACTTATTTAAATTGGGGTCTTTATAACACTTTGAAAAATAATATTATACAATTTCTTCAAAACACTGCAGTAATAAGGTTTCATGTGAAGTCCACACATAGTATGGGATGTCCTGTGTAAGAACTGACCATTGTTTTTTTCTACTTATTTAAATTGCGGTCTTTATAGTATTTTATATTATGTTAATACCCCGTCTCTTTAAAATGCTGCAGTAAAAAGGTTTCATGTGAAGTACATATATAGTATGGGATGTCGTGTATAATAACTGACCATTGTTTTTTTCTACTTATTTAAATTGGGGTCTTTATAACACTTTGAAATATAATATTATACAATTTCTCCAAAACACTGCAGTTATAAGGTTTCATGTAAAGTCCACACATAGTATGGGATGTCCTGTGTAAGAACTGACCATTGTTTTTTTCTACTTATTTAAAATGCGGTCTTTATAGTATTTTATATTATGTTAATACCCCGTCTCTTTAAAATGCTGCAGTAAAAAGGTTTCATGTGAAGTACATATATAGTATGGGAAGTCCTGTATAAGAACTGACCATTGTTTTTTTCTACTCAATTAAAATGTGGTCTTTATAGTATTTTATATTATGTTAATACCCCGTCTCTTTAAAATGCTGCAGTAAAAAGGTTTCATGTGAAGTACATATATAGTATGGGATGTCGTGTATAAGAACTGACCATTGTTTTTTTCTACTTATTTAAAATGGGGTCTTTATCACACTTTATTTTATGTTAATACCCCATTTCTCTAAAATGCTGCAGTAAATAGGTTTCATGTGAAGTAGAGATATATTATGGGATGTCGTGTATAATAACTGACCATTGTTTTTTTCTACTTATTTAAATTGGGGTCTTTATAACACTTTGAAATATAATATTATAAAATTTCTCCAAAACATTGCAGTAATAAGGTTTCATGTAAAGTTTACACATAGTATGGGATGTCCTGTGTACGAACTGACCATTGTTTTTTTCTACTTATTTAAAATGCGGTCTTTATAGTATTTTATATTATGTTAATACCCCGCCTCTTTAAAATGCTGCAGTAAAAAGGTTTCATGTGAAGTACATATATAGTATGGGATGTCCTGTATAAGAACTGACCATTGTTTTTTTCTACTTATTTAAAATGTGGTCTTTATAGTATTTTATATTATGTTAATACCCCGTCTCTTTAAAATGCTGCAGTAAAAAGGTTTCATGTGAAGTACATATATAGTATGGGATGTCCTGTATAAGAACTGACCATTGTTTTTTTCTACTTATTTAAAATGTGGTCTTTATAGTATTTTATATTATGTTAATACCCCGTCTCTTTAAAATGCTGCAGTAAAAAGGTTTCATGTGAAGTACATATATAGTATGGGATGTCCTGTATAAGAACTGACCGTTGTTTTTTTCTACTTATTTGAAATGGGGTCTTTATCACACTTTATTTTATGTTAATACCCCATTTCTCTAAAATGCTGCAGTAAATAGGTTTCATGTGAAGTAGAGATATAGTATGAGATGTCGTGTATAATAACTGACCATTGTTTTTTTCTACTTATTTAAATTGGGGTCTTTATAACACTTTGAAAAATATTATTATACAATTTCTTCAAAACACTGCAGTAATAAGGTTTCATGTGAAGTCCACACATAGTATGGGATGTCCTGTGTAAGAACTGACCATTGTTTTTTTCTACTTATTTAAATTGCGGTCTTTATAGTATTTTATATTATGTTGATACCCTGTCTCTTTAAAATGCTGCAGTAAAAAGGTTTCATGTGAAGTACATATATAGTATGGGATGTCCTGTATAAGACCTGACCATTGTTTTTTTCTACTTATTTAAATTGGGGTCTTTATAACACTTTAAAATATAATAATATACAATTTCTCCAAAACACTGCAGTAATAAGGTTTCATGTGAAGTTCACACATAGTATGGGATGTGCTGTATAAGAACTGACCATTGTTATTTTTCTACTTATTTAAAATGCGGTCTTTATGGTATTTTATATTATGTTAATACCCCGTCTCTTTAAAATGCTGCAGTAAAAAGGTTTCATGTGAAGTACACATAGAGTATGGGATGTCCTGTATAAGAACTGACCATTGTTTTTTTCTACTTATTAGAAATAGGGTCCTTATAACACTTTAAATCATATTAATGTACAATTTCTCTAAAACAGTGCAGTAAGAAGATTTAATGTGAAGTACACATATAGTATGGGATGTCCTGTATAAGAACTGATCATTGTCTTTGTCTACTTATTGGAAATTGGGTCTTTATAACTTTGAGTAATGTTAATACCCAATTTCTCCAAAACACTGCAGTAACAAGTCTTTATTTGAAGTTTAGAATGTGATGTCCTGTATCAGACCTGACTATTGTTTTTTTCTACATATTTTAAATGAGCAATTTTTTTCCAAATTGCTGAAGTAAAAAGTATTCAGATGTAGTATATATGCATATAGCATGGGACATCCAGTATCAAACCAGATCAGTCTTTTATTTAACTTATGTTAAACAATGTATTTATAGCACTTTAAAGACTTTATAGCTCAATAATAGCACATTTCTCCAAAATGCTGCAGTAAGTTATTATGAGGTATGCATATAATATTGGATGTCCTGTCCATTGTTTTCTTCTGCTCACCTAAATGAGGTCTTTTACATGAGGTATGCATGTACATCCTGTATCAGAACCAAACTTTGTTTTTTTTCTACTTATTTCTTTATAGCGCTTTAAAGTGTGTTAATGGTACATTTCTCCAAAATGCTGCAGTAAAACAGGCTTCATATGATGTATGCTTAGTATTTTACTTCCTGCATCAGATCTTGTTGTTCTATTCTACTTATAACAAATAATAAGGTCTTTACAGTCATCTAAAGTGTAATAATGCCCCATATCCCATATACTGAAAGAAGCATAACCTTTTAAATCCCCTTTAAATGAAATAAACATATATTTGTAATTCAAACAATGTTTTGTTGGACTACTTTATGATTGTTTTCACTTTCTGAGGTTAGCCACGTTGTACATTCTGTGTATTTAGAAATCGTATATTTATTCTGTCCGTTTGATCTGCTATAAAATCATTTGAAGCAAAAAGATAAACTTGAGGAAATTAAAGGTAAGCCCAGAAACCAATTTCTTAAAATAACAACAGTCAAAAAAAGCTAATAAATTGTTTAATAAAGCATACGTGGGAGGAAAGGGGGATAAACTTATATTTCGTTGTCATCTCTCTGTTCTGGGCGAAATGGGTGCTCTGTGGAGCGCTCTCTGTGTGGCTGCTGACATTACCTGTGTTATGACTGTGTTTTTCCAGACCGCGGCTGGCTTGACCGCAGTGGAGATATCCGGGCTGACTGTTTTTGCTCTACAGAAAGTTCGGCTCATTTCAGAGGTGCTTGTTACAATATTTGAAGCTGTTTACATTAAAATTTCTCAGCGAAAATACACAAATACAAGTCATACAACACTATTTATTGTTCCTTTAAGAGGCAGAGAGATCTGTGGTCAAAATCGAGGTGAGGTTGAACTTAATTCTGGTCATCAGTCATTCATATTATGCTCGCGGTGAATTCCATAAAGCGTAATAAAACTGATCTGGATGCAGAATCATCCGCGTCGGAATCGACCCGCATGCATTTCTGTCTGCTACCCTGTGAGTTTTTAAATACATGCCTCTGATGTTGGCAGAAACATAACTTTACTTCGGATATTTCTTTCAAAACAGAATATTCTGTGCCGTGAAAAGCCTTCTCCTCTACTTGTGATAATGAAAATGAAAGCCATGCGAACATTCACGTATATTATACAATAAACATATTTAATATAAAATCCTTCTAACTTTATTTTTAATCTGTATTTTAACCCTCTAAAACAGCTATGTCCTTGCCACAAAACTAATAATCCATCTTCAAAACCTACAATTTCTTTCCATTCGGTCCGGTCGGACCTGAACGTCTTTATACCGTTGTAATCACGTGTAAATTCTAACAAAGACAATGTTTGCACTTTTTAAATCACATTTTATTTATTGTGCAAAAATAAAACATCCAAACAGCATCATAACCAATATAAACACACAGCAAAGAAAATGTATTTTAAAACAGTGAATATATATATATATATACATACGATGTATGAAGATTTTTTATATCCCCTTAATATGCTCTGCTGTTGCTGCATCAATTTCTCTCTGTAACATCTGGATTGCAATTTACACTGCAATGTTCACAATTTATTATTATGGGGGGAAAATCCAAACAGTATTATAATGTTTTAAAGCAAAAATGTTAAGAACAATTATTTACAAACAGTGAAAATAAAGTGTGTGTATATACATATATATACATACAGTTGAAGTCAGAATTATTAGCTCCCCTGTTTATTTTTTCCCCAATTTCTGTTTAATGGAGGGAAGATTGTTTCAGCACATTTCTAAGCATAATAGTTTTAATAACTCATTTCTAATAACTTCATTATTTTATCTTTGTCATGATGACAGTAAATAATATTTGACTTGATATTTTTCAAGACACTTCTATACAGCTTAAAGTGACATTTAAAGCCTTAACTAGGTTAATAAGGTGAACTAGGCAGGTTAGGGTAATTAGGCAGGTTATTGTATAACGATGGTTTGTTCTGTAGACTATCAGAAAAAAATTGCTTAAAGGGGCAAATAATTGTGTCCCAAAAATAGTTTTTAAATAATTAATAACTGCTTTTATTCTAGCCGAAATAAAACAAATAAGACTTTCTCTAGAAGAAAAATATTATCAGACATACAGTGAAAATTTCCTTGCTCTGTTAAATATAATTTGGGAAATATTTAAAAAAGGGAAAAAAAAATCAAAAGGGGGTTAATAATTCTGACTTCAACTGTATATATGTATGTATATATATATATATATATACATACATATATACATATATAACACATACACACATTTATGGTTAGGGTTATAAGGATTATTTCTTAATCCCCCTTTTATGTTAGCAAAAACATAAGTTTACTTCAGATATTTCTTTCAAAACAATATTCTGTGCCGTAAAAGAGCCTTCTCCTCACTTGTGATAATGACAATGAAAGCCAAGCTTTTGGCCTATGCTGTACCAAAAAAAAAAATAAAATCACCCAGGTGATGACAACTAAATATTACGATTATAACATTGTGTAAGTGGCCAGTGGGGTGGAACAACGTCATTGGTCAGAATTAACCACGTGATGAAGACGTCCTATAATATTGTATTTAATGCGATTTTCTTCCTGTAAACTGTATATATAACTATAACTATATATATAACGCTGCAAATTACTGTAAATTGACTGTACTCTATATTAACTGCAAAACTGATAAGACTGATTAAATAATAGACAAATTAACTAAATGCATGTGCTGTTGTTTCATTAGTATTTTAATTTAATATTTTTCTTTATATGATATTTATTATAATGTAATTTTGTTCAGATTATAATATATACTATAAATACTAACTATACTATAGTGATCTGCATTAAACAACCTGAACAAATCAGTCCTCTCTCTCTCTCGATTTGATCAAAAATGTAAATGAGGCCTTCCGATTAACAGTCCAGTGGACCCTAGCAACAGCCTAGAAACCACTCAGAACACCCTAGCAACTACCTAGGAATGCCTTAGCAACATCTTAGCAACCGCCTAGCAACCACTTCTCAACCGCTGTGCTTCCTG
>NC_141025.1:20535000-20630000 GCF_052040795.2 Danio rerio
AATATTATCAGACATACAGTGAAAATTTCCTTGCACAGTTAAACAAAATTTGGGAAATATTAAAAAAGGGAAAAAAAAATCAAAAGGGGGTTAATAATTCTGACTTCAACTGTATATATGTATGTATATATATATATACATACATATATACATATATAACACATACACACATTTATGGTTAGGGTTATAAGGATTATTTCTTAATCCCCCTTTTATGTTAGCAAAAACATAAGTTTACTTCAGATATTTCTTTCAAAACAATATTCTGTGCCGCAAAAGAGCCTTCTCCTCACTTGTGATAATGACAATGAAAGCCAAGCTTTTGGCCTATGCTCTACCAAAAAAAAAAATAAAATCACCCAGGTGATGACAACTAAATATTACGATTATAACATTGTGTTAGTGGCCAGTGGGGTGGAACAACGTCATTGGTCAGAATTAACCACGTGATGAAGACGTCCTATAATATTGTATTTAATGCGATTTTCTTCCTGTAAACTGTATATAACTATATAACTATAACGATATATATAATGCTGCAAATTACTGTAAATTGACTGTACTCTATATTAACTGCAAAAATTATAAGACTGATTAAGTAAAAGACAAATTAACTAAATGTATGTGCTATTGTTTCATTAGTATTTTAACTTAATATTTTTCTTCATATGATGTTTATTATAATGTAATTTTGTTCAGATTATAATATATACTATAAATACTAACTATACTATAGTGATCTGCATTAAACAACCTGAACAAATCAGTCCTCTCTCTCTCTCTCTCTCTCTCTGTCTCTCTCTCTCCCTCTCTCGATTTGATCAAAAATGTAAATGAGGCCTTCCGATTAACAGTCCAGTGGACCCTAGCAACAGCCTAGAAACCACTCAGAACACCCTAGCAACTACCTAGGAATGCCTTAGCTACACCTTAGCAACCGCCTAGCAACCACTTCTCAACCGCTGTGCTTCCTGCCAACTGCCTTTGAGTCCCCGGCGCAGTCACGTTGGCTTTCTCAAGCCAACATCAAAGTTCGTCAACGAACTTTAGGTTCTAGTTATTATTATTATTATTCCGGCTTCTGACCAAAAAGAAGCAATCGCTTCTCCTCCCAGGGCTTAGATGCTACAAGCCCCAAATTTGGTCAAAAGCTGTCTACTGCCCATGAGATGGTTGCTGTATGTCCTCATGCCGATAAGATTTGTAGTTTTTGAATTAAAAATGTTTTGAATTAAAAAATTGTAAATATTACAATCGAGTATTTGGGACATATAAAAAAGTATACAACCCTCAAATTTGGCCAAAAGATGTGCTTTAAATTGCAGATAATTATCATATTTATTTGGTGTAATTATAAATAACAGTTTTCCTATAAATATTTTTTTTATATTAAATTTGTAAAATTCAGACTCAAAGCGTGTCAGAGTGTCCACGAGATGGCGCCAGAAGACTATTTTTGAGCCCTTTGTAATTTAGTAATGGCCCTTTAAGAGGCACTTTCCCTTTAAGAGGCGGGGATATCCGTGCTTACTGTTTTGAATCTACAGAAATTCGGGCTCATTTCAGACGTGCTTGTTACAACATTTGAAGCTGTTTACATTAAAATTTCTCAGCGAAAGTACACAAATACAAGTAATACAACTCTATTTAGTGTTCCTTTAAGAGGCAGAGAGATCTGTGGTCAAAATCGAGGTAAGATTGAACTTAATTCTGGTCATCAGTCATTCATATTATGCTCGCGGTGAATTCCATAAAGCGTAATAAAACTGATCTGGATGCAGAATCATCCGCGTCGGAATCGACCCGCATGCATTTCTGTCTGCTACCCTGTGAGTTTTAAAATGCATGCATCTGATGTTGGCAGAAACATAACTTTACTTCAGATATTTCTTTCAAAACAGAATATTCTCTGCCGTGAAAAGCCTTCTCCTCTACTTGTGATAATGAAAATGAAAGCCATGCGAACATTCACGTATATTATACAATAAACATATTTAATATAAAATCCTTCTAACTTTATTTTTAATCTGTATTTTAACCCTCTAAAAACAGCTATGTCCTTGCCACAAAACGAATAATCCATCTTCAAAACCTACAATTTCTTTCCATTTGGTGCGGTCGGACCTGAACGTCTTTATACCGTTGTAATCACGTGTAAATTCTAACAAAGACAATGTTTGCACTTTTTAAATCACATTTTATTTATTGTGCAAAAATAAAACATCCAAACAGCATCATAACCAATAAAAACACACAGCAAAGAAAATGTATTTTAAAATAGTGAATATATATACATACAATGTATGAAGATTTTTTATATCCCCTTAATATGCTCTACTGTCGCTGCATCAATTTCTCTCTGTAACATCTGGATTGCAATTTACACTGCAACGCTCACAATTTATTATTATGGGGCGGAAATCCAAACAGTATTATAATGTTTTAAAGCAAAAATGTTAAGAACAATTATTTACAAACAGTGAAAATAAAGTGTGTGTATATACATATATATACATACAGTTGAAGTCAGAATTATTAGCTTCCGTTTATTTTTCCCCAATTTCTGTTTAATGGAGGGAAGATTGTTTCAGCAAATTTCTAAGCATAATAGTTTTAATAACTCATTTCTAATAACTTCCTTATTTTATCTTTGCCATGATGACAGTAAATAATATTTGACTTGATATTTTTCAAGACACTTCTATACAGCTTAAAGTGACATTTAAAGGCTTAACTAGGTTAATAAGGTGAACTAGGCAGGTTAGGGTAATTAGGCAAGTTATTGTATAACGATGGTTTGTTCTGTAGATTATCAAAAAAAAAAAATTGCTTAAAGGGGCAAATAATTGTGTCCCAAAAATAGTTTTTAAATAATTAATAACTGCTTTTATTCTAGCCGAAATAAAACAAATAAGACTTTCTCAAGAAGAAAAAATATTATCAGACAAATGAAAATTTCCTTGCTCTGTTAAACATAATTTGGGAAATATTTAAAAAAGGGAAAAAAAAATCAAAAGGGGGTTAATAATTCTGACTTCAACTGTATATATGTATGTATATATATATATATATACATACATATATACATATATACATATATAACACATACACACATTTATGGTTAGGGTTATAAGGATTATTTCTTAATCCCCCTTTTATGTTAGCAAAAACATAAGTTTACTTCAGATATTTCTTTCAAAACAATATTCTGTGCCGCAAAAGAGCCTTCTCCTCACTTGTGATAATGACAATGAAAGCCAAGCTTTTGGCCTATGCTGTACCAAAAAAAAAAAAAATAAAATCACCCAGGTGATGACAACTAAATATTACGATTATAACATTGTGTTAGTGGCCAGTGGGGTGGAACAACGTCATTGGTCAGAATTAACCACGTGATGAAGACGTCCTATAATATTGTATTTAATGCGATTTTCTTCCTGTAAACTGTATATAACTATATAACTATAACTATATATATAATGCTGCAAATTACTGTAAATTGACTGTACTCTATATTAACTGCAAAAATTATAAGACTGATTAAATAAAAGACAAATTAACTAAATGCATGTGCTATTGTTTCATTAGTATTTTAATTTAATATTTTTCTTTATATGATATTTATTATAATGTAATTTTGTTCAGATTATAATATATACTATAAATACTAACTATACTATAGTGATCTGCATTAAACAACCTGAACAAATCAGTCCTCTCTCTCTCTCGATTTGATCAAAAATGTAAATGAGGCCTTCCGATTAACAGTCCAGTGGACCCTAGCAACAGCCTAGAAACCACTCAGAACACCCTAGCAACTACCTAGGAATGCCTTAGCAACATCTTAGCAACCGCCTAGCAACCACTTCTCAACCGCTGTGCTTCCTGCCAACTGCCTTTGAGTCCCCGGCGCAGTCACGTTGGCTTTCTCGAGCCAACATCAAAGTTTGTCTACGAACTTTAGGTTCTAGTTGTATTTGCTGTCATCTCTACATATGTAATGTTAGACAAATAATTAACTGCAATTTAATCATTTGTAAAATGATAAAAATGAAACATCCAAAACTTTAGATGTGACCATAGCAAATACAAACTGTATGTTAAAAAGTGAAATTTAGTAATCGTTCTGTAACATGCGAAATGTGAAGTTAAAAGAACTAGCAACTCATGTAAACACATTAATCATAACATTTTCAAATAGTAAGCAAAATTCTATCATCATTTACTCACCCTTTTCTTGTTTATAACCTTTATGAGTTTCTTATTTCTATTTAACAGAAAGTAAGATATTTTGAATAAAGTTAGAAACCTGTAAGCATTGAGTTCCATAATATTTGTTTTTCCTATGAAATGCCATGGTTACAGGTTTTCAGCTTTCTTTAAATGATCTTCTTTAGTATCTTACAAACTCATAAAGGTTTGTAACCATTTGAGGGTGAGTAAATAGTGAGTAAATTTTCATTTTTAGGTGAACTATCCTTTTAAGTAGCTCTGAATCCTCACTTGTGTTCAGATTAGTGTTGCTATGCTATCATCACAGGGAAATAGAGAGTAGAATGAGACACAGACCTGATCTTTTTTTTTTCTAAATGGCCCTGGTCCTAAATTACCCCCGCCCTGTCTTCTGCCAATATGACACGACTAAAGCCCCTAGTCTGTTTTGAGTATTTACAACTGCTTTGTTGCCTTTTCTCTTATGCGCATATCTATGAAATGGCTTTAGGACTGGGGATGAGAGATTGCTTTTGGATTGGTCTCAGCTTTCTAATCCTCTCTCTGTCTCAATCTCTCTCTCTTTCTCGTCTCCCCTCCTGCTTGGCAGGCCCACCTGGAGTCATTAATATCAGCAGTTCCACCTGTTAGCTCCAGGGCGGTGCGGCTGCAGCCAGGGCTGTCATTAGCCTGAGTGAGGTTGTGCTCCCAGCCCGCGACCTGCCTCGTTTGCCTGCCTAATTTATTTACTGCGAGTCAGTGGCAGCGTCGGGACTCGCCAGAGTCTTACAGAGAGCTCTCTTTCTCCATCCCTCTCTCTCTTTCTCTCTCTCCTTTTAAAAACTAAAGAGTAGGCGCTGTAAATTATGTGAATGGAGCTCTTTAACAGGGCAGGGTGAGCGGAGGCAATGATTGGTCACAGTTTAATGGGACTCCGGTTGTGCTTTAGAAAACTCTTAAAGCTGCCAGGCTTTGGTCAGTTTTTGCTTCACAGCATGCACAAGCACAAAGTCAAGTAGTCTGGCTTTCTGACACTGATAACAATACATGTCCAGTGTGCAAAGGGTGTTTCACTGGGTTCTTTAAAGCCAACATGAAATCAAAAATTGACAGTGTTTATGCTTTGTAAATACACTTTCCTGGTCTTAAAATAAATCTTTCAAGAAAATTGGCTTTCAGGCTGACTGCTCAAAATTAGTTTTTTATGTTCAAACTACAGTTGCCTTTGATTACATTTGTACATCCACAAACCAGTTCACTATGCAAGATACTTTAGCAGTGGAGATTTTTAGGCACAGTGAACATTTCTAGGCAAATTTGCAACAGACAACTTTGTAATGCTATTGTCTTATACAATGGTTTAACAACCCGTCACACAACAAATGATGCATTCATTCATGCATATCAAATCATTCCCTAATATACAGTGGGGAAAATATTTGATGAACATGTCATGTTTTATCTTGGGAATAATACTTCTAAAGGAGCTGTTGACATGGAGTTGAACCAGATTTTGGTAAAAACCCAAATAATACAAACTTAAAAATAAAATAAACAAAAATCTAAAAAATTTGTTATGTGTAATAACAATGAAATGACACAAGGAGAAAGCACTGAAGTACTGAAATGTATTTTATACTTTATTTAATAGACTTTTTTTTTTATGATGGCAGCTTAAAGACGTCTCTCATATAAAGAATGAAGTCACACAAATTGCTCAGGTGTGATTTTTTTTTTAAAAACTTCAACAGTGTAAAAATCTTGATAATTCTGTGGGCCTTGTCTAGCAAATCTGAGCTTTAACTTGCATTTTCTTTTGGATTCAAGTCAGGTGATTGGCTTGGCCATTCTACAGCTTGATTTTCTTTCTCTGAAAGCATTTGAGAATTTCCTTGGCTGTGTTTTGGATCATTGTCTTGCTGAAATGTCCACTCTGGTTTCATCTTCATCATAGTGCTAATGTAGATGTTGGACTTAAGCAGCTAATGTGTATTTACAATGATGAAGGGCAGAAGATTGCTCTCTAACTTTTGAGAGATTTCAGCTGCTGTCTGGGCTTTTACTGCCTTTCTACACCTCCCTTTCTTCATGTGTTCAATACTTTTTATCTGTGACCTTCCATTTTATTGCACATAACTGCATTTGTAAAGTAATTAGATTTGTTTTCTTTTCATATATGGATTTCTTTGGTTGTTACCAACATCCAGGGAAAATTTCAGTCAATAGCATGTGACATGTTCAATATTTTCTCTGCTGCATCTGAGTTGCAATGAATTTACCACAGCTAATTGGATGGGATCTTTTGCATTTATTTTGGATGTTGCAAAAAATAATAATCAACATACATTTGCTTAAGGTAGTGGTTGTCTGTAGCAGGGTAAAGTTGTGGCCACATTTACCATCCAAGATGTTGTGAATTTCACTCATTTCATCTGGAATCCATCAGATTGAGAATATTACCTGATGGTGAAAGATTTATGTACACCAATATGGCTTGAAAGTGACTTCACACATCACTACTTAGTAGACAATAGACATTTATGCTCATAAAATACCATTGCAGTATTGCTAATACAGCTGCACATCAAGACATCTGCTCTCTCTTCATCACTTTAGTGATAAACAGTAGAGCTGTGCCGGGCCGCATGGCGCTGAAGACAGCACTGTGGCATCGTGAAGGTGCTTTGAAGAGCACAGAGTGATGATTAATGCTCTCGTAAAGAAGCTGAGCTGATTTTGATGGAGGGCTTTATAGATCCTGCTGCCTTGGAGGGTGTACAGCAGGGGTGGAGGGAGTTTCTTATCCGTTTATGCAGCTTTCTTGAAGAGTTATCCAACTCTATTTGACAAACCACTGCCCAGCTGCAAGCATCACAAAGGTCTACAAAAACCTCAACGCGTCACCACAAGCTGTCTCCACTCCTGTCCGGTAAGCCACGTGGTCTCCGTCTATCAAAACAGACAAAGTGAGCCTTCAGGGTGGGCGCCTCTAGGGCGAACGCACACAAACGCTCCAACAACAGCCTCACTGGCTCAAAGAGCAGCTGTTTGTCATATGGCGCTATCAAGAGCTAATCATCCAGGAACGACTGGCCTCTAACAAACAATAAATCAATAGTTACTATGGCGATGGAATCTCAGGGAAAACAGCAGGGCCTTTTGACGCAGGCAGGTAATGAAATGATAATACCTTGCAGATGGAGCGGTTGTCAAGGAGTCGCTGACCTTGAGTGGCTTTGTCACTTTTCCTCCAGGTGAAAGAGGAGCGAGTTCAGTCAGCGGGGATAGTGGGGCACCTCAAGGGAGCATTTTGTGCACCTGCACTGATGAAATTATTGTACGAGAAAGAGAGAGAGAAAGTGATAGAGTGTGTTAGGTGAATTAATAAATCTTTTTATGTCATTGCTTCTTTTTAAACGGTTAAGTGTCCTTCAGGCTGATTTTTAAGCATCATTTTAATAGCATTTCTTTAAACATTTTTTCTTTCTCTAGAGACCTTCTGGTTCTTTTTTATACACCATGGTGTCAAATTTTCAATCTGTATGAAAACGTACTAAAAAAACATGAACTTATGTCAGACCTGTAGTTATACTTTTTATGTGCCTTTGTAAAAAATTCCTTTTAAAGGATTTTATGTAGAAAGCTTTATGCAGCTCATTGCTTGTGCTTGCACTGAACATTACAGAGCAATTCGGCAAGCTTTCTACTCAAAATTTCAGTACATTTATACAGAAATGTGAGATTTTGAAGTTGACCTAATGCACTCTTAATCACAAATCAAGTTTTGTGGTCTCGTCCAGGATATTATCGAAATTTGTTTTGGGTATTTCTGATAAATCGTCTTGTCCCGTCATGTTTTAAAGTAATGAAACGTTCATTGATTATTATCAGTAGAAAACATCTTGCTTGATGTTATTTGCTTCTGATAGTTATTGTCCTAATCACACCAGTTAGTAGTGAAAATAGTTTGACCATTTACTTTCATTTGTTATTCCTAGTCGTTTATCTACAGTATACACTGTAAAAATGATTTTGCATTTTTGTTTTTTCAACATGATTTTGTAAGTTGAAACAACAAAGTTGGTAATTCAACTTAACCTGGTAAGTTTTCGCTGTTTCAACTTGTCTGTAATAGAGTGTTTGTCAACTCAACTTAAAAACATATGTAGAACCAGCATCTTTTAAGTTGCATCCCATACTTCCAATCCAGCAGGTGGCGGAACATGCACCATTAAGTCAGTTTGCCAACTGCCGGTTAAACACCAGAAGAAGTCACACATACTAGCATACTTTCCACCAGATTTTTAAGGTAAGCAAAGCAATGCTTCTTCAAATTTGTGTTAGAACTTGTAAAATGACACATATAAACTGATTGTCAATGTATTGTCACTTGTATAAATGTTTCTAGAGCAGATTAGACCTTTGCTAAAACGTGGAGTTTGGCCACATTTAAAAAAAGCTTAGTAGTGTTTGTTTAAGGTTTGAATTTGCTGTGTCTCAATGCGTGTATGAAAATAATATGCGCAATTGCTAAATTAGTAGTAAAGACCTTTAATAATGTGTGTAATGTATTTTTTTTTTTGTCTGTTTTGTTTCTTATTGAGAAAATCTGCTGTTCAGTGAACTTGAAAATGTAAGTCAAAGTATTTAAACTAAACTTGGCAGGTACTGCTAACTTGTAAGTTAACCCATTAAAACTAAACATTGCAAGTATAGGTAACTTGACAAAAAGTAGTTGGGTCAACTATTTAACTCTGTCAACTAAACATTTTAAGTTAAGAAAACTTAAAGAATTAAGTCAGTACAACTTAATTGAGTCAATGCAACAAGATTACTTAACTAAGATAAGTTGAGTGAACAAATACTTTTTACAGTGTAGATAATCTAAAGGCCTAACACCATGCAAAAACAGAGCTTACTTCTGGATCGCAAAATAAGATAAATAATCAACTATGTTTAAGATTTGTCTTGTTTAAAATTAATGATGTTCACGGCCTGATTAAGCTTCAATTTAAAGTGGGTCCACACACTGGACAAGAAGCACTGCACCAAATTGCTAAATTATACTAAATTGTACCAAATTATACCACAACACTTCTGTAAAATGTGAACACAGTATTGTCTTTGGATGAAGATGACCGTGTCCCATCATGACGCTTAAATTTATAGGAGAAAATAAAGAATACAGAGAAAAATTTGCAGTTTTTATACCAGAGTTCTGAGAGAGAAAAAGTGCCTTTATGGGGATATGCTGATTATAGAGATCCAGGTGCTTTCTGCACTGCCAAGAGCGACATTTTAATGGAAATTCAAATATGTGCTGCCTTTTCCTATCAAAAACAGAATATGCACACAACAAAAGAGTTTAGTACCACTTGTTTTAGATTGTTTTAGTCTTGAAAACATACTGTTAAGAAGTCTGATAAAAGTCTTTCAAAGGTTTTCTGAAATAGCATGCTAAATTTTGTAGTTTAGAATATTTTAAACATCTGTTTAATGTCCAAATGTTGACATCTAATAGACGTTTTGCTGATGAGCAAATTCACAACTTAGAAAATTAGGGAAGTTTTTTGTTTAGTTTTTTTACGTTATAAGATTTTCAAATAATTAAAGGTGCAGTAGGTGATCTGCCTAAATGCTATCAGTTAGCATAATATCTTGGAAACACAATCCCTCCTCTGCCGTCCAAAGCCATGCCTCCTGAAATCACAAACAGGCATCTTAAAGATGACAGTAGACAACCCACTAAATAATGGCATTCGCCAGTTAGAAAACTTTATAGTACTTTATAATACCAAAATTCTGAACAAAAACTGTATCATATCTAGCACGCTTTCAGTTGTGTAGCAAGCAAAACATGCAAGGATCGTTGCTCTCATTCTCTCATGCGCGCTTTGTCCAAAAGTGACTACTGTATTAGTGGTTGGCCGGCGGCGTGCAGGAATTAAACTGATAACTATGCCACACTTACATGCTATTTCAGACCAAATATTCAAAGTAGCATGGTAAACAATATAGGGAGCGCGTCACAGGCTATCATTGTTCAAAAATGAGCCAATGTGATGTGAATATAAAAGGTAAAAGGTCCCTTATTAAACTGAAAATAGTCACATCATCCACTCATTTGGTATTCACCTGCTTTCTTTTGCTTGCGCGAACACAGTTTTTTTGTCAGTTGTGCTGCTTCTCAATTCTAAGGTCACATTTGCACGAATATTGGACCATGCTTATTGTCAAATCCTACTTTTAATAAAACCACAATTTAAACATTATTTTCAACCAACCAAAGTGGCTAGTGGGAGTGTCTGTCTAACCCACCACAGCTTACATTTACCCGCATTTGGTGGGTTGGCGGGAGTTAATGTCAAGCCCTGCATATAACCCATTCGTAAAACAACACAATCTACATAAGCTTCGCTTGACTAAAATTGTTTTAAAACATAACATTACCTGTCTCAAAGAAGTACTTCAGCCATGGTGTCATCCTTCCTCCAGCTTGCAAAAGTAACTCCAATATTGATTCAGGATTTTAAAAGGTTTTGATTCAGCATTTGTTTTTGCCGCTATCACTGGCTGTTTCTCAATTCCAAGAACGCAGAGAACGGACTTGTGTTCTTGTGGAGACCGGTCTTGCCAGGTGTCTTCGGAAGAACAAACTCAGGAGACCGCGAGGGCAGAGAACGCGTCCTTTGAGAATTGAGATGCTGCGTTCTTCCTGATGGTCACATGACCTTCACGTGTTTTAAATGGTAAATTATTTAAACATTTCAGCCTTCATACAACGATTTATTGTTTTTCCCCTTTTCAAAATATATACTTTGCATAAAAACATTATAAATATATGTTGCACAATATAAATAAAACAGATTTTAATACGAATTTCAGCAAACAAACACCCTTAATGTGTTTATTCCTTTATTAAGATATCCATGGTAATGTTTACTTTCACCGTTTCATTTAGGGAAACTCCTGATGTAAATAATTCATATCTATGAACTTTAATAATAAATCTAGATAAAATGCAGCGCTTCCCACCTCCAGTCGCAATGACTTCTGGGACTTTCAGAGCGAGTTCGGTGCTCAAGTCTGCCTCGATATCAAGATCACATCCGGGAAGTTTCACGCGTCCTCCGTACTTGCGGTCTTGAGTATTGGAACTGAACTTAGGCAGCTGATGATGACGTTTCATGAGAACATGAGGACGCAAGACCGCTGAAGAACGCAAATTGAGAAACACCCAGTCTCTCTTGTGTGCAGGTGAATCTGCAAACAGCAGATCTGCGTGACCTGCTGCGTAGTCTTATGCCTTACCCAGAATCTAAAAAAACATATAAAACATTTAGATCATTTACATTAATCATTACTGTTGGAATGTGAAGAGACTTCCAACCAGCACAACAAAAACTGTTTCTAAAGAGAATCACCTACTGTACCTTTCAAATAGCTCCCTTAAGAAATGATGTTAAAAACATTACACACGTGTTTCTATGTAATAACGCATATAATCAAACCCCATTTCCTTATTTTCTCAGGTGAAAAGTGCCTCCAGTGTCTCGCCTGACTTCTCTCGGTGTGGGCCGGCAGTCATGCAGGGGTGCAGGGTGAAAGGTCACGCTCCAGGAAGCACTTCAGAGAGGAAGTCAAACTGAGCAATTGCTTTGTGCAAACGCAGTGGGTGACTGTGAGTGTAAGTGTCTACAAGAGCTGAAGGGGAGGGAAAAAGAGGGGGAAAGTGATGAGAGAATCAAACACAAGCTTGAACTGAGTGCATTTAATGCTCGTTTGAATGTTGTGCAAGTGCTTTATTGAACTTTTCTGGTTTATGTAGACTCCAGATTTTGTGGGAGTGAAATGCTATTGAAATTGCAGCTTTGCATGCTCTCGCTCTCTCATAATAATGCAATATATGCAAGGCGAGGTTTCAGATAGACCGGCTAGATGTAATATTTGCATTATATTTTCCTGGCCTTACACTTAACGCAATCAAAGCAACCTTAAAAACTAGCTTTTTGCTTGCTGATGCAATTGAGAACGGTGTAGAGCTGGGTGAAAATCGGCGGGCATGATGGAGCACATCTAAAAATTGCTTTAGCGAGACTCCATAAGGAGGAACAGATAGAGAGAAAGAGACAAAAAGAGCGAAAGAGAGACCAGAGACAAAGAGAGAGAGGGCTCCCTGCAGGCCTTGGCAGCTCAATCCTATTTATTGATTTTCTGTCCACTCCTTCAATATGTGGAATGTGCGCGGGCCAATAGATGATGACAAACGGGGCCACCAGGGACAGCAGCGGCTCTAATTGAACTTGATGGAGTACAGCTGAGGATCAAAGGTTGCGCACACTCTGTGACATTACAGGTTCTCCTCTGGCGGAGATAGAGAGAGGAGTGCGTGGAGAGGAACGGATGGCGAGAAAGGAAAAGGTGTGATCCTCTATTTCAGCGCTTTCCTCCCTCATGTTTCAGGTCATTGTCAAAAAGTGATGACTTCTCAGTGTTGTAAAGTGATTTTTATATGTCGAGCAACAATACAAATTGACAGGTTTGTATGAAGTAATAAGAAATTGTAATAGGTATGTAATAAGTTATAAGCAGTGTTGGGGGTAACACACTATAAGTAAGGTGCATTATGTAATAATATTTTAAAGTAACAAATTACTTTTAAACATAAGTATTAATATTTGGGTAAAAAAAAAAAGTAACGTGAGTTTACTTTTTATCTTGCATAATTGGCTTTTACAAAATGTATTGCGGAATAAAAATGACATACAGTTGAAGTCAGAATTATTAGCCCCCTTCAAATTTTTTTCTTCTTTTTAAAATATTTTCCATATGTTGTGTAACAGAGTGAGGAAATTTTCACAGTATGTCTGATAATATTTTGTCTTCTGGAAAAAGTCTTATTTGTTTGATTTCACCAACAATAAAAGCAGTTTTTAATTTTTAAACACCATTTTAGGGACAAAATTATTAGCCCCTTTAAGCTATATTTTTTCTCGATAACCAACAGAACAAACCATCGTTATACAATAACTTGCCTAATTACCCTTACCTGCCTAGTTAACCTTATTAACCCAGTTACGTCTTTAAATGTCTCTTTAAGCTGTATAGACGTGTCTTAAAAAATATATAGTTAAATATTATTTACTGTCATCATGGCAAAGATAAAATAAATCAGTTATTAGAAATGAGTTATTAAAACTATTATGTTTAGAAATGTGTTAAAAAAAATCTTCCCTCCGTTAAACAGAAATTGGGGGAAAAATAAACAAGCGGTCTAATAATTCAGGGGGGGCTAATAATTCTGACTTCAACTGTATCTCAGGTTGAATCATACACTCAATAGACCCTTTTCACATTTCCGGGTTTCTCAGTTGCGGAAATCATCATACTTGAGTGAATACTCAGTGAACTCTTGAGTGAAGCACAGTGAATACAACAAACATTTTTTTACAATCTTATTTGCTCAAATACTAGCAGAAAAACTCCACAATGATGTAATAAAGACTTTCAGAAAAAGGAAAAAAATTGTGTGAGACTAATGACAGCAGCCAGAGGAGAGAATAACGACAAATTTACTGTCCTGTCCCATATTTGCTGCATTATGGCCCATTTCCGCTGAGTGGTTCGGTTTGGTACGGCTTTATGGCTGTTTCCACTGTCAAAAGGTACCTAAAAGCGAACCATACCGTAGTAGTTTTTGGGCACCCTTTGCAAAGGGTACCTAGCATGGCAAAGGGGTGCCAAAAAGCAAAGCTATTGGTTTACAAAGAAGCGTCACTCGCGCATGCACAAGCAGAAGAATGAAAACAAAGAAACCGCCATTTTTAAATACACAGCCGAGACATTACATCGTAATACTACATGCATATAATTACAAGCCATAATTGACCCAAGCTCAGACAAACCTTGTTGCTGTCTTTATGTACAGGCACAAAGCCAAGAAGAACAAAATATGCCGTGTCCTGTTTGTGTTTTACGAAGCCGTCTAAAAGTGAGAGCGGTTTCACTTTCTCCAGGGAGCTCGCGATCACTCGTGTGTGTGTGACTATATTTGAAATAACAAACTTCTTCAGCTGATGATAATATTGTGTGCGTGATTATAGAAGTGCTTTTGACATCTATTCCTTTCATAAACAGACAAACAGAAAAAAGACTGACGCACGAAAAAACAAATAAGAAGCCTAAAAAAACAAAGGAGCGAAAGATTCTTTCACCAACCTAAAACATGAACAAACTGCCACGTTTAACTATTATCATCACCTTTTGGACTATTATGAACTCAGAATGAAGGAATTATTTTCTAACAGAGGACACATATGCTGGTGAAGATTAAAGATACAGATGAGAGGTTTGCACTGACTGGGCAATGCTGCATGTTGTTTTTGAACCCAAATAAGGACTAAATGTTTGCTGTGTGTAGTTTTTCTGTAATTGGTACAGTAGTATGTCAGAGACTGTAAGGGTCTATGTGTGTTTATATATGTTGCATTTATTTATTTTATATAATGGCAGACGTTAAAGTAGGCTATTTCGCACTGTCATTGATCTGCAGTTATAATCACATGATGCTCATAGAAAGGCTAGTAATTAACATTAATACACAAGTATTTATGTGTATAAAGCATCTGTTTTGTGAGAAGTTACTTTTGGTATGCTTTAGACAATGTAAACACAAGCCTGATAAAGGTGACCCGTACCGACCTGTACCTTACTGTACCAGTCGTTAGAAATGAGCCATTAGAAACCCCTCAAACAAGCGGTAATTCATTTTTTTTTTTTTTTTGAAATAATGATGATATAATACAAAAATAAAAATCCAAAAAATTTTAAGGATTTAAAATGCTGATGACCGTTAAACGTGTCATACCAGGCTGGTGAAAAGAGTCCATGAAAGAGAGTGCAGTGAGAGAACACTCATCATCGTCATTATCAGGTCTCTTTTTTTCAGACCAGATGAGTTAGTGTATTGTTCTAGTAACTGAATAACTCAGGATATTGGTTAATTCTCGAGTCAGGCGGAGTATCTGGGTATAGAAGCAAACCATTTCACGACAACTCCGTTCAATTTAATGAACTGGTTCATCTGGTTCACTTAGAAGATCCTCTTAAAAACAAACCATGCATTCGTGAATCACTGCAGACAGTCAGAAACAGAAACAATGGCAGACCGGAGACTTACATTTTTGCATCGGATTCTTGTTATTTTGAACTCATCAAAGGAAAGAAGCGAATAAGTGTAAATTATGTGCAAGTAAAACTCTCGACAACTGCAAGAAACATGACATAAAAATGAATGCAAGCACTACACCTGCACCCCACCTCCAGCTAAACAACTAATGATTGACATCAGTGCACATTCTCCAGGTCCATTAATTAACTAAACTCAAAAAATAAAAGGTTATTGCTTTTATTGTTGAGGAGATGTAGCCACTGCCTACTGTAGAAGCGACTACTGTTTTGTAGAACACTTTTATGTGAATTAGTTATCAGAAGTAGATTGGTGGTTATATTTTTATTCGGGAAGTAAAATTGCCCAGAGGTGGCTGATTAAAGCTGGAGTCTCATCCTTTAGTTAGTATACTGACAACAGGCCAAATCTGTCTCTTACCAAGCAACTGGGCATGCAAACTTGTGAAATAAACTAAAACACGTCAAGTTGTCCTTGATGATTAGTCATAATGTCAAGAAATAAATGCCTACTTACTTTTGGCTTCCCAGAGAGAAGTGCATTGAAAATTTCACAATTTGTAAGTCGTAAAGTCAACATTTTTGGACAATGACCGTCCTCCTTCCTTTACTTTCGCTGCTCGGTCAAGCACAATGGAACCTGGTGCTTTACAATAACAACCTCCTGCCAAAAGCACAAGAAAACAAGGGGAGAAGAAAAGCTCTGTGCTCTATTTTGATGAAAGTAACAAGCACAGCTTGTCGTAAATAGGCTTTCTGAGGCCCGAGGCAACTCCTCCCCCCAGGGGAGCCGCTTTCTCTCTCTCTCTCTCCCCGGGCTGCTGTCGCCAAGAGGGCCTTGCAGCTGACACGGGGAAAAAGCACAAACAAGACGTGTCTTCAGCTGTTCTGACAGAGGGAGGAAATGATATTTTCTGGGAGAATGCTCACTTGTTCACTCAGGTTTTTCTTCCCGCCTCATGAGGGAATAAGACATGAGGACGACACGGTGGAAAAGCCCAATGTGTTTTTTTTTTTTTTTCATGAAAGTGCTGCAGCATCCCGGTGTAGTCTTTAATTTGAGCTTTACCGGGAAGCCTGGATATGGAACCCTGCAGACCTCTGGAGTCTGGAGACTCTGCTTTGTGTGCTTGTGTGTGTGCGGTGGGGTGTTTTTTTATTTTGTCATTGTTTTTGTTGTTTTTATTTCCTGCCCCAATTTTATGTTGAACAGTAATCCCTGTTTTACACTTTATCTATCTATCTATCTTTTCTATCTTTTATCTATCTATTCTTTCTTTCCTTTTCTTGTGTCATCTATCTATGTTTCTTTCTTTCTTTCTTTCTTTCTTTCTTTCTTTCTTTCTTTCTTTCTTTCTTTCTTTCTTTCTTTCCTTTTCTTGTGTCATTTATCTATCTATCTATCTATCTATCTATCGATCTATCTATCTATCTATCTATCTATCTATCTATCTATCTATCTATCTATCTATCTATCTATCTATCTATCTATCTATCTATCTATCTATCTATCTATCTATCTATCTATCTATCTATCATTGAATTTATTGTTCAGTTTGTTAGATCTATTAACCATCAAACTTGTTCGTCTTGCTTTTGACATTGATTTAATTTTGACATTAATTTTAATTCGCCCTTCTAACATACAAATTGTGCGGTTCATCTCAGATTCGACCAAAAATCCAAAACTGAACTGGAATTCTCAGTTCGTTATTGAATGGTGCACAACCCTGGTGTTGTGCTGCTCTTTGTTTTGTTGTGTTGTTTTGTTGAGCTGCACTGTGCAGTGTGGTTCATGCCCCAGCGGTGAGGGCCAAGCCTGGCTCGTCACGCTCTGCTTGTTTATGTGCACAGGCTCCTGATCCCTGATAACCCAGATGTGTGCTTATTCAAATGGGAGCAGCTCCAGGCTTCCCCTTGCAAATAAGGGGCCATCCGCACGTATTGTCACACAAATTAAAAACGGCCGTTTGTCTGGCGGATAAGAGTCTGTGAGAGGTGTGTGCACGTCTGCATGAGAGTAAATGAGAGCGAGAGAGGAAGAAAGAAAGGTGTAGACTCTCTCCAGCTGAGAGTCTTTGATGTGCACGGCCGTTCTCCTCCTCCACTGAACCTTGCTACTTCCACTTCTTCCTGCTGCTGTCATCTCCGTCCCTCTGGAATAAAGGAGAGAGAAAGCGATTTTCTCCACACCACCACCTGCATTTGAGAGCCTTGAGATTTCTGGAGGGTTTTTCCTTTCTGAATAAATCTTCACCCTTTTCTCCTCCGCTGGCTCGAATCCCCAACCGTATAAGCCCGTCTGATCCGTCCCAATAATAAAAGCATTGGCTGGCCAGTCTGTGTGAAAATAGGTTCGGCACATTTCTAATTCACTTTAATTACTGCTGCATTCAGAGCTCCAGACACACTGCTGACTAAGTTAACCTGTGAGCGTGCAATTGGGCACATACGCATGTAGGACAGCCTGTCGTTTTCCGGAAGGCCGTGTGGATGCTTCTGTCAAAGCGTATGAAGCTCTGGAGTGAATTAGATTTATGTGTAAATAAGTCAGGCTGAGGTTTTAATCTACTGTCTGTCTCTTTATCTAGCCCTCTTTGCTTTAGCCTACCCTCAGGTAACTCTGAAATCTCCCACAATCCCGAACTCGCACCCTCCCTCGCTCTCTGTCTCTGTGGCTAACAGCTGGTATCTGTGTGCTTCCAGCTGTGTGCTTGTATAAAATCTCTTGTAGAGTGGCATATTTAATTTTGAAATGCCCATTTCTCTTATTAAATGATTATGAAGACGGGCCATGTGAAGCAACCAGTGCTGGGGAACGACTAACCAAAAGCAGTGGCTCTACGAGCTTACATTAGTTTTTTTTGTTAATGTCGTTGCAATGAGTAGTAATATAGCTAGAGCACATTGTTTGTTTTGATCATATAGTCAGGCATCTTCGAGCAATCTGACGGTAGAATCAAATCTTTGAACAATGACACTCATGTCACTTTGTTTTAGGGGTGGCATGGTGGCTCAGTGGTTAGCACTGTCGCCTCACAGCAAGAAGATCACTGATTCAAGTCCCAGCTGAGCCAGTTGGCATTTCTGTGTGGAGTCTGCATGTTCTCCCCTTGTTCCTTTGGGTTTTCTCCGGGTGTTCGGTATCCCCCACAGTCCAAAGACATGTGGTATAGGTGAATTGGATAAACTCAATTGGCTGTAGTGTATGTGTGTGGATGAGAGTATGGATGTTTCCCAGTGATGGGTTGCAGCTGGAAGAGCATTCGCTGAGTAAAACAAATGCTGCATAAGTTAACGGTACATTCCTCTGTGGCAACCCCAGATTAATGAAGGGACTAAGGCGAAAATAAAATAAATTAATATTAAGTTTTTAGTTATGATATTTCCAAAATCATTCCGCAAAAATTGTGCACAGACATAGCAAAAAACATCTGCAGATTATGTCTGGCCCTAGTGATAAGCAATATATAAGTGGGAAGTGGCCATGTTGGTATTGGCTGATTTTTTCATGCTATTGTTATTAGCCCGATAAAAAAATAAATGAGGGTTTGGGATTTAAGGGCTCTATTTTAATGATCTAGGTGCAAAGTCTAAAGCACATGGCGCAAAAGCATTAAGGGCATGTCAGAATCCACTTTTGCTATTTTAAGGATGGAAAAATCTTATCTGCACCACAGCGCATGGTCTAACGGGGTTGTGCTTATTCTCCTAATGAGTTATGGGTGTGTTATGATAAAAAACCCATCAGATTCTCAGCTCCCATTCCCTTTAAGATTCAGTTGCGTCTCGTCATAGCGCATTTGCTATTTACACGGCGGGCTTTGTAAGTGGAAAAACTGAACACTTCACTAGCCAGAAAACAGTTAAACAGACCATCTGCAGCGCGAGGATAAAGAATGAGCCTCCTCCGATAGGCCTTTACTGTCTTTTTCTCTTTCTCTCTTTCATGGATAAGGAAACGTTGTTGTGCACTCCACTGACATCCATTAGCTTACATAATTAATTCTGTTTGTTAAGCGCAAAAATTTGTTTCAAAACTATTTCTAAATTCAATTATAAATTCCAGCAAACAAATAAATAAGCAATAATAATGAAGTGTGCTCAAAAAACGGAGTTATATCCAAATAGACATGCTATGCTCCATATGGTCCAAAACCTGAAAGGTGGACAAATCTAAGCTTGTTTTTAATAAAACAAATATAAATATGCATATAATAAATATGCTGCTAAATAATACTTCTAATAATAATAACAATATACAAAAGCAAGCTGTCGTGAATAAACTCAAAAAAACAAGATGAAGAAGGCATGGAGGCGATGGGTTTTATATTTATTTAGAAAGTAATATTTTTTGTAATATGTGAATCCTTTTTCATTTGTAAAGATATTTGCTCATTGCTGTATATCCTACATGTTCTAAGCAATGTGTAAGCGAGGCACATAACTAATGCACTCTATAGACCTTCTCTCAGCTGCTCTATTGCACAGTCTATTTTAGTTCCTCAAAATAGCAACACGTCAACAATGCTACTTAACACACCTCTTTTTTAAACCGAAACACCCATGAGTGTACAAAGTGGCGCAAATGGATTTGCCATTTCAACAAAAAATGGCGGAAAATAGGAAATTTAGTTTTGCGCTCATCTGAAACTAGCAACACGTCGTGGTAAACACGTCTTACCCTTATTGCGCAGGGTGTATTATAGGGCCCTTTAAGTTTAGTGAAAAGACAAGATGTCAGCAGTTTTTTGCAATAAAAATGAGAACTTCAGAATTAGAATTTGTAAATGACCTCGAGTTTTCTTGGTTTCTTCAGTTGAAGTTAAAAAATAAGTTCACATCAAGATAATGTTCTACATCAGCTTCCAAATATTAAGTTATAATATCGGCCAAAGTTTTCCATACCAGTCCCTCCCCATTTTTATGAATATGTGTATTACCGTTTCTAGCCGATAGGTTGTGTCTGTGTATAAATCAAGACATAAGTTTAATTTTTTTTTTCTCTCAGTTATTGTTCGAGGCTGGTTTGCTTGCTGGTTTATAACCTACTGGCAACTGTTAATTAAATGAGGAAGAACGTCGAAGTTTGACAGACTAGTGTAACGTTAGTACTCAGGCTGTTTGTGGACAAACATTGTGTATGTGTACACAATAAAAGTTCAACAGTGGCTCAAGTTGTATCCATCGTACTTGCCCTAAAACCCTTCCAGTGGGGAGTTTATTGAGGTACAGTAAGTAACTAAATAAAAATTGGACAGTTGTATTAAATTAATTCAAAACCCCTTTTTTATATGTTTGGTTCTGGTTAAATTATGAATAATTTCAATCAATAGATATGCATTTAAAAAGAAATCACTGTATCCATGAACAATATAGATTATGTTTTGAGGGTTGGAGTAGCTTGGCAAGCAGTTTTAAAGAAACTTCTGCAACAATGGGAGCAACACTTACTTGCTCTTTTGTTTTTATCATTTCAGAATCTTTTATTCACTCTCTCCAGGTCTTGACTTCTAGAGAGTTCTGAATGTTTTCGTCTCACCCCTGTTCACAGGGCAGTATCTCTCAAACCACTTCTCTGAAGAACTGAGAATTATATTGACATTAGTTGTCAAAAATGCCTTGGCCTTGAACTGTGGATGTTTTGATGATAAACACAACACTATCTAGAGGGTCATCAGTTTGTTTCCTGTTGACATGCTTGTAATGTTTGAGACTTTTTTGGGGCTTTAGACTTAAAAAGACTGCCTTTGTTGGCATAAAAGATGTGATCTCTTGTATAGTGAATCTGAACACAAGAATACACCCTTATGTCTTTGGTGTTTTTGGGTGGTATCACACACAGTTTCAGCCTCAGATGACACACCCATGAACCTACTACAGTCAGTTAATAAACCGCCAGATTCATTTTGAGGAAGGTACTACATGACTTATTATTTTGTTTTGAATTTTAAAAGCATGTAGTCTTTTAGTATCTTGTACTATTTTATTTTTAAAATGACAGTTAGTTTGAACTTGTTTTGGTCGCTGTCTTTCATGGTGAAGACAATGGATAATGTCTAATGGGTTTTGTTTTATTTTGATTTTGTTTTTATTTTTGTTTATATTCACGGTCATATTGCATAAAACTATTTTTTATACGTTATTTTATTTGGATTTTAATTTGTTCTTTATTTTAAAAAATTAAAAATACGATTCATAAATACACAAATCCATTTCGTAAGTTATAAACAAGATTCATAAATACACAAATCCAATTTATAAATTCAAAACACGATTTAAAAATACACTTTTGATGAACAAATCATTTAGTTAAAAAATTTATGGTTTTTACTTGTGAATTCACAAGTTGTGTGTTGTATTTATGAATTGTAGTTTGAATTTACAAACTGGATTTTGTAAATGTGAATTGTGCTGTGGATGTATGAATTGTATGTCTTAAATGTGTTGTTTTTGAGACTGATCTAGCTCCATACTCCAATAGTTAAAAAGTGCTGAATTATACTTAACTCTAATATAAACTACATTATTCGAACAATGTGCATAACTGGAATTTTGAACAGTGTTCATTTAAATTCTCCTTGTCGGAGACAGCAAGCTGTCCTCTGCAAATTTAGTTGCAGCTCTAGAAATCATTAAAGCTGCTATCGGCTTCTGACTCATGTGTGGGCTCTTTTTTAATGTAATGATTTGGTCTCACCACCCAGAGCTCACTGAACTGCTCCTAATGAGAACTCCATTTCATCTGATATGTAGAAAAATTAGGCGTGTACCACAGTAAAGCCTTGGGTTTTGGTTGTTTTAAAACCACAGTACAAGTACCTTGGTTACACACCAAAGAAAAAATACACACACTCCCTTAAGCAGGAAAACTCTTTCAAACACCAGTTAGTTTCATTTGAGCGTTCTTCAGGCAACCAGATGGAAATATACCTGATAGACAGGCAATGATAAAAAAATCTGTCTTGAATCTGGATTAAAAAAGAATATGACTGTACATCAGCTGTTTCCTGGAACAGTGCTACCCATCCGCACCTCTCTGCCCATGACCCCTCTCTGTTTGAGAGCACATGGCCATGAGGTCAGATTTATGAAAGCGCTTAATGGACTTACGAATGGGAGGAGCAATGCCATATAAACCCGCCAATCACAAAGCTAAGGGTGTTTGGTGTTCTTCCAACATCCCAACTCAAGCTTTCATTTCATCATTTGCTGAGTCCCATGCTCAACCATGCTTGTTCATTATTTTAAACTACAGCTTTTAAATAGTGAATTAAGTGAATTTTTATTGAATTTTTGTGAATTTTAGTGAATTAAATTAATTTTCTCATGAATCATATTTGGTTCCGTTAACCTTTTTTCACAAAATGCACTGATTCTTGATAGTTAATCAAAACACAAACAGCCTGATTTTTTTGGAAAATGATTCTTGTGAGTCTGCTCTGTATAGTGAATTAATGACACAAAATTTAGACAATGTGTTCAGCTTCTGAGGAAAAATTACTATTGTGAGCTGATTATTTTTGGTGATTTAAAAACAATGCAGGCAATATATAGTAAGATTTTAAAAAAAAATCACTCTTATGAGCTGACTCTTTTTAGTAAATTAAAAGCACAAAGCACAGACAATGTAGCCTGATTCTTTTGGAAAAATATTTCTTGAGAGTCTGTTCATTTTAGTGAATCAATTTTGGTGAATAAAAAAACGTAACTCAGACAATATATAGTTCGATTTCGAAGAGAAATGACTCTTATAAGCCGACTCTCTCTAGAAAATCAAAAGCTATTTAATGAATCAATAACACAAAATCCAGACAATGTAGTCAGCTTCTGGGGAAAATTACTCTTATGAGATTTTTTTTTTTTTTTTTTGGTGAATAATAAACACAACGCATACAATATATAAGATATTAAGGGGAAAAGATTCTTATGAGCCGATTCTCTCTAGTTAATCAAAAGCACAATGCCTGATTCTTTTGGAAAATGATTCTTGTGAGTCTGTTCTATTTAGTGAATTAATGTCACAAAATTCAGAAAATGTGTTTAGCTTCTGAGGAAAAATTACTCTTATGAGGCAGTTCTTTTTAGTGATTAAAAACAACGCAGGCAATATATAGTAAGATTTTAAGGAAAAATTACTCTTATGAGCTGACTCTTTTTAGTAAATCAAAAGCACAAAACACAGACAATGTAGCCTGATTCTTATTTAAAAATATATTTCTTGAGAGTCATTTTTATAAAAAGAAAAAAAAATCACATTTTGGTGAATAAAAAAAATATAACTCAGACAATATATAATCTGATTTTGAGGGGAAATTACTCTTATAAGCCAAATCTTTTTACCAAAAGCTATTTAGTGAATCAATAACTCAAAATTCAGACAATGTAGTCAGCTTCTGGGGGAAAATGTAAAAATATAAACACAATTTCGACAATATATATTAAGATTTTGAGGGGAAATGACTCTTATGAGCCGATTCTTTTTAGTTAACCGAAAGCACAAAACACAGACAACATAACCTGATTCTTTTGAAAAAATGATTCCTGAGAGTCTGTTTTCGTTTTAGCGAATCTGAGTCGATTCTTTTTTGTGAATAAAAAACACAACGCAGATAATATATAGTAAGATTTTAAGGGGAAATTACTTTTATGAGCTAATTCTTCCAAGTAAATCAAAAACACAAACACAGAAGATGTAGCACGATTCTTTTAGAAAATGACTCTCTGTCTGTTCTTTAGAGTGAATCAATAACATACAACACAGACAATGTAGCCCAATTCTTAGGAAAATGACTCTTATATGCTGGTTCTTTTTTATTCTATCTCTAACACACAATGCAGATGGTGTAGTCCGTTTCTAGGAAAAATTACTCTTATTGAACAGTTATTTTTAATGAATCAAAAACACAACACTGACAATGTAGTTTGATTCTCAGGAAATTCTTTTTTTTTTGTGAATATAAAAATACTTATCACAACCAAAGTAGCCTGATTCCAGGACTAATGTCTAGTCTCTTGTAAGTCATACGCATCA
Organism: Danio rerio; assembly: GCF_052040795.2. Lineage (NCBI taxonomy): Eukaryota > Metazoa > Chordata > Actinopteri > Cypriniformes > Danionidae > Danio > Danio rerio. The sequence continues at coordinate 20,559,434 of NC_141025.1, forward strand.
AGTTTAAAATTAGTTTGTGATCTTGTTTACAACTAGAAGATGTGAATCTTTTGCAATTTTTTTTCCTTTATTCAAAATCAGATTTATTCTATGATAGTTCAATTGAATTGTTATTCTAATGTTCTCACATTAAAATGTTTCAAATATTAATTGAGCTTGTCTTATTAACGTCATCCCTAATATTAACGATTCAATATCATGTCAGTGTTCCATGGTTACCTTCAGTGTAATGCGGTAAAGCCCCATTTTTGCAAAGCTCCTCTCTACTTCTAATTTTACATAGGAATTTTTGCAGGAGCACTAATAAACCGGGATCTCTATATGTGCTGTGTGTTTTTACTGTTGTTGTGGTTTCTGCAGGGCACAGCGGTGATGTTTTAACACTAATGGCATAAACACAAATAACCGCATGACATATAGCCGTCTGAAAACCCTTTCGGCAGTGTGTGCACATATGAGAGTACGTAACAAGCTCGGCCCGTGGTGTACGGAAAGCTTCTCAGCAGAAATGCAGCAACAGTGGTGATTTATCTTATGCTAACCCCACAGAGTGGCACACAATACCACCGCCATCTACATGCTGGGTTTAATAATATGGGTGAAATACAGCAATTCCCCATAGGCAGCATGAATATACAGCATGTAAGGGGAAAAAAACAATGGAAGCATGCAAATCTCTGAAGCAATGCAGTTACAGACATGCAGACCCAATATGAAAATGAAATTTGCAATCATTATGCAAAGATGCACATTTCTCATTAGCTTCCTTGGAAGGAGTTTAACTGTGAGCGATTTGGTTGTTTAGTAACTTTCGACAACTTACTCTGGGCGTATAGGAGCATTTCCATCACGGGTGTCTGCGTGACAGTCTCGCTTGCGTCAGGAGGCTGTCTGTGTCCCATATTTCAGACGGTTTTCTCATTAAAATGTGCTCGAAAGGGGCTGAAGGAAGACAAAGAGCTAAACTGTGAGTGTTGTTTAAAGGCAGTTTAAGGTGCTCTTCCTCCACACTGTGTGTGCTGTCTGTCAGAAACCCTGGAGCATCTCAGTTTGACACAGACTGAGAAAGCATGACGGCTGTGCTATTGCATACACTCACACACATCATCTCCATCCTTCAGTCATTTATTATTTTTCCCCCCACTCTCCATCCACACATATATCCATATTTTCCACAAATCTTGTTTCAGCCTCCATTTAGTAGAGAGAGAGGGAGAGCCATTTATCCATTTTACACCTCTCCAAATTTTCGCTCTGCGTCTCTCCTCTATAAAATAATAGTTCCAACCCACACAAAACATCACTGAACCCTGTTTGCCTGCATTTATTACGCTCGCTCACCTGCCTGTGACTGTGAATGGAGACCAGAAACGCACGCACTTCCACTGAAGCTGAAAGTTTTCTGCGACACACTCTTTTCGATCTGATTTCACAGGTTAATTACATTGTTTTGTTGGCATGTTGTACGTTTATTCAGACAAACAAATAATGCTCATCATCTCTCGGATAATTAAATGGACCTCCGCTAAACGAACGCCCCCTCCCTTTCTAATAAAAAGGGCTCATCTCCACAACGTTCAAGTGTTCTTCACTTTGACAAGTGTCATTTAAAAACCGCTGTTGTTATGGCAACCGCAGACTCATTACAGTTAATTCACTAATTGCTAACTGGAGCTCTGATTGTTCGAAATTACCTCTGGGACGTGGTTAACCCTTCACTTGGTATGCAGATCAGGCGGCCCGTTAGTCGCTACTGCTCATAAAGGCCTCTAATTTAGCACAATGCTCTTTAAATTCACTTCCTCCCCCCTCCTTCCCCCCCCCCTTTCCCGTTCTCCGCTGGTCCCCTTGCATCCCAAAGCCCCATCAAGCAGTTTGTAATCAAGAGGCTGGTTGCTATGGTGATTAATCGTCGCCTTTTCTGTCAGCAGTTTTTAGAGAGATGGGGCTTGATGTTTGTTTGTTAATGGGCCGGTAAACAATGGGACTGGAGGTTTTTTTTTTAATCGCCTTCATGGATTTTCCTGCGAAAAGCTTCATCGCTGAGTCTAAATCCTTGTATTGTATCTGATCAAAGAGAGAGATGGATAAATGTTTTACAGAATAAATGACTAGTCAGCGTGGAGACAATTTTGTTTCTTTTCGTTTTTGACAAACATCTATTTCGCTTTTAAATCAAACAAAGGTTAGTGGAGTATGAAAATAATTCACTTTTTTATATAAATGTTTACTATTAATATACTCTCCCCAGGCTATGCAAGATGGAAGTGACTTTTTTCAGTACAACATGACATGTTTAACTAAAGAGCAAAGGACTGTTTGCTGAGGCTATGAGGATTAAATGTAATAATGTAAATAATTTATAGCACAGAATGCTTGGTTTACCTCATAAGAGCTTAAATGTATCGTCAGGATCCTCAAGTATTAATTTAGCTTTTTCCATATGTATGTATGTACATTACCTGACAAAAGTCTTGTCGCCTATCCAAGTTTTAGGAACAACAAATAATAAGTTGACTTCTAGTTGATCATTTGGTATCAGAAGTGACTTATATGAAAGGCAAAGGCCTCTAGATTAAACTTATCTTACCAACATAAAGTATGATCATGCTAATATGAACAAATAATATTTTTATTTAATTTAATTAAAATAAATTAATTATTTAATAAGGACAGTAAGGTCTGACTTTGCTTTAACAAAAGTCTTGTCACTTAACAGAAATAATGTACAGTATAGAATATAAAGTCATGGTGCAGTGGAAAAAGAATTAATATGTGTATGTCTCCCATAAGCTTGGACGACTGCATCCATACATCTCTGCAGTGACTCAAATAACTTATTAATAAACTCATCTGAAATGGCAAAGAAAGCGTTCTTGCAGGACTCCCAGAGTTCATCAACATTCTTTGAATTCATGTTCAATGCCTCCTCCTTCATCTCACCCCAGACATGCTCAATAATATTAATGTCTGGTGACTGGGCTGGCCAGTCGTGGAGCACCTTAACCTTTTTCTATGCGGAGGCTGAAATTTTAGAAGAAGAGCTATCCTGCTGAAGAATTTGCCCTCTCCTGTGGTTTGTAATGTAATGGGCAGCACAAATGTCTTGATACAGTCACTCAGGCTGTTGATGTTGCCATCTACTCTGCAAATCTCACACATGGCCCATACTGAATGTAACCCCAAACCATGATTTTTCCTTCAGCAAATTTGATCGATTTCTGTGAGAATCTTGTGTCCATACGAGTTCCAATAGGTCTTCTCCAGTATTTGTGATGATTGGGATGCAACTAATGATTCATCTGAAAAATCTACCCTCTGCTACTTTTTCAAACGATCAACTAGAAGTCAAGTTATTGTTTGTTGCTCTTACAACTCGGTTGTAAGACAAGACTTTTGTCAAGTAGTGTACATATACATCTTTTTCAATTCTTTTTTATTGACTTAGCATTACTTTGCTGTTCTACTAAAGACAAAAGTAATTTCTCAGATACCACTCCTCTTTTTTAAAATCGTATTTAATTTGTACGAATTAGCCACTAAACTGACAAAACGTAAAATACATATGTTTCCTCGTGAGATCAGGATAGAATAATGAAGCATTGTTCTTCCAGGTTCTACCATTATTTATGCACTATATAATTATTAAGGGAAATTTCTTTCATTCTAAATTGTACTGCATTTTCTTCAGCATACATTTAATCAATATACTGAAAGTATTACACTTTTTAATTATTTTTTAATATTAAAATTTAATCATATATTTTTTGCATCTTTTCTGTTAACAGGTAGTCAAGAGAGCTCCTACAAGGATGAGGAAGAACAAGTCCAGAACACTAAAGGTCAGGCAGTATGATTTCATGCACTGAAAGCATTGCTTTAGATAATTAATATTGATTGCACAAGATGCTGACTTCAAATTTATACCATAATACCAATACCGATACCTGCATACATTACAAGTGATTTTAAAATTGATATTTATCAAAGAATTAAAATGAAAATGAGTTCTACTTCCTGCATTCTATCTAAACACCCGCATTCATGTACATAAAAGAGGAGTCTTAGAGCAGATAAAAAAACAACCCAGGCTCATTCTGATTACGTACCGCTATGTACATTTCTGGAGAGAACAAAATACATGCCAGGAGCTAAGTTTTTTTTGCAGTTTTTGTTTTTTGAATCCACCTGAAGTCGTGTATGCTTTTTCAGATCTCCTATTCCCATCGCGAGTGCCATTTGTGCCTGCTGTTCTTACGTAAGTCCACCAGAGGCTGCTGTTGACTGACTAATTTACTGACTGACCAACTGACCGATCCCCCCACCATTCCTCTTCCCTAAACCCAACCAACAGTGTTTAAAAGAGCATCGGTTGACCCAACTAACTCCCTAAACCCAACTGCAGTGTTTTAAAAAGCAATCCAGAAAACGAAAAGCCTCCTGATTTTTATCACATTCTCATCCTTTTATTTACAAACTTGTAACAATGGGAAAGCCATTCATATGGAGGTAAGTGGTCAGCTGGTAATCGCAAAAAAGGAGCGGCATCATACTGCCCCGTAGCGTATGTTTTAAAGATGAAATGCAGCCGTATGTACTTCTGGCTACATAATTTGTGATCTCCAGAAATGTATATGAGGCTACGTTTTCAGAATCAGCATGTGTTGCAAAAACAGACCCACAGAAACTGATGACTCAATCAGGCCACACTTCCACCTTTAGCTGCACAGTGACAGTGACCTGTCAACCCAAGCTTTCTTTCAGTTTGTACGTTCAGTGACCGCACAAACACTTGTGTCCGGATGACACCGTGTCTGTGAGTGCGCCTCAGTGTATGTGTGTGTGTGAGAGAGAGAGGGGGAGAGAGAGAGCCCTTTGAAGCACACACAGCTCAAAGGCCAGGAAGGCAATCTGAGAACTTCACAGGCACACAGGATAAAATTGCCTTGAACCCAGAGGTGCAGGGAAAGAGCAATTTGTGTTCCATCTGTTCGGGTACTACCTATTAAGGACATGGGCACTCCATGCCTGAGAGAGAGAAAGAGAGAGAGAGACTCCAAATCCAATTATTTTAGTACAGTCCTATGCTTTTTCTTTTGAGGGATGGAACGTCTATATTTTGTTTTGATGTCATTTTTTCCTCCTTAAAGACCAAGTCTCTGTCATCCTCTTGACAGGAGATCCTCTGACACTCAGGATTATGGTGCACAGGCTATAAGGTATAGGTCAAAAGTAAACTGCCTGCTCTGTCAGCATTTGCAAAACATGGAACTGGAAGAGAGATGCGGGCAGTTTTTTTGCTCTATTGTTTCAAAACATTGTGAGCTGTCTACCTAGATGACATTTACCATTTTAAGGCATCACAGGTCCATTCTTAATGTTCCTGAAGATCTTTTAAAAAGGAACATCATATACTTTTCTTTTGCTTGTGCTAGCAATTTAAAATAGTGGATGAAATAAGAATACACTCCAAAAATTACATTAATGGGTTTTTTTGTTTTCAATAGTTTACAATTACTGTCTACTTTTTTAGTTACACCTTACTAGTACCAGGTTGGACCCCCTTTTGCCTTAAGAACTGCCTTAATCCTTCGTGGCATAGATTCAACAAAGTACTGGAAATATTCCTCAGAGATCTTGCTCCATATTGACATGTTTGCATCACACAGTTGCTGCAGATTTGTCGGCTGCACATCCATGATATGAATCTCCCGTTCTACCACATCCCTAAGGTGCTCTATTGGATTGAGATCTACTGAATGTGGAGGCCATATGAGTACAGTGAACTCATTGTCATGTTCAAGGAACCAGTCTGAGATGATGCTGAGATCATGCTTCATGACGGTGCATTATCCTGCTGGAAGTAGCCATCAGAAGATGGGGTCATACACTGTGGTCATGTAGGGATGGACATGGTCAGCAACAATACTCAGGTAGGCTGTGGCATTGACACAATGCTCAGTTGGTACTAATGGGCCCAAAGTGTGCCAAGTAAATATCCCCCACACCATTACAACACCACCGCCAGCCTGAACCATTGATACAAGGCCGGATGAAGCAATGCTTTTTTTTTTTTCAAATTTGCATTAACAAGCAGTTGGACAGGTGTAGTAAACCTAATAAAGGTCCTGTGTTCCTAGATTAAAAGGATGCTCTTTGGAATGACATATCTTTAATGTCTTATGCAGTGCTGCTTGTTTTCTGCTTCATAAAGGGATAGATTACCCAAAACTGAACATTCTGTCATCATTTAGTAACCCTTTTCTTGTTTCAAATCTGTTTACCTTTTTTGAACCACACATATATACACACTGCATGATTTATTACCATTTTTTTCACTAAATCAGATGACAATTAATAATCTGTTTCATCAAAGACATCATTTAAGTTCAGCTCCAATTCATTGTAGATGCATGTGGGATATTCATTAATACATTTTCTTTTCGACTTAGTAGATTATTAATCTGGGGTCACCACGGCGGAATGAACCACCAACCTATCCAGTATATGTTTTTACGCAGCGGATGCCCTTCTAGCTGCAACCTGTCACTGCGAAACATCCATACATTCTCATTCACGCTCATACACTACGGATAATTTTGAAAAGAAAATAAGATATTTTGAAGAAACCTGGAAAACTGCAACCATTGACTTCCATAGGGTTTTTTTTCCTATATGAAAGTTTATGGTTACAGGTTTTTAGCTTTCTTTGAAATATCTAATGGAACAAAAAATGAAATAAGGCTTGGAAGCACTTGAGGTTGAGTAAATAGTAAGTAAATGTTCAGTTTTGGGTGAATTATCCATTTAAGAGTAATTTTTTGATCAAGCCATATTTTACTCACCCTCATATAACTTATTCAGATTTTTAGACAAATAATACATCTTCGAGAGTGTCCATATAAAACTGGGTACAGACAGGCCAGTTCCAGAATAAAATCCCTGTGGGTGCTTTTGAAATCAATGATCTTAGCTAAACATTATGTGTTGATTGCAATGGTTATCACCATATCTGTTATTGCTACTGGGTCAGTTGGCATTTCTGTGTGTAGTTGGCATGTTCTCCCCATGTTTGTTCTGGTTTTCTCCAGGTGCTCCAGTTTCCCCCACAGTCCAAAGACATGTGCTATAGGTGAATTAGGTAAACTAAATTGGCTCAAGTGTATGTGTGTGAATGAGTGTATAGGTTATTCCCAGTACTGGGTTGCTGTTGGAAGGGCATCCGTTGCTTAAAACATATGCTGGAGGTTGTAAGTTTGCGGTTTGCAAAAGTCGCTGGTCCATTCTGCTTTGGCGACCTCTGATGTAGAGACAAAGTCGAAGGAAAATGAATGAAATTAACAAATAAATGTGGATTTTTTCCTTCTAATTTCCTTAAGGGACACTATGGCTGTTTCTCAATATGCATTTTTCAGCGATCTTGCGTCCTCGTGTTCTTGTGTAAAGTCATCATCAACCGTCAAAGTTCTGTTTCAAAACTCAAGACTGCATGAACAGAGGATGCGTGAAAGTTACCGGATGTGTTCTTGATATCGAGGACACACCGATGCAGACTTGAGCACCAAACTTACTCAAGAAGTTCCAGAAGTCCTTGTGATGGGTTAAAGGAGGTGGGAAGCGCAGCATTTTGTGTAGATTTATTATTAAAGTTCAGAAATGTAACTTATTTTTGTGAAAATAAACATTACCATGAATATATTTATAAAGGCATAACCACATTTTATTACATTTATTTTAGATTTATTTGCTGAAATTTGTATTAAAATCTGTTTTATTTGTATTTTGCAAAGTATATTTGTAAGGTTTTGTGCATGCTATGCATATATTAAAAAGCGGAAAAACAGTAACTCATTGTGTGAATTCTGTAATGTTTAAATAATCTGTTAAAAATGTGTGAAAGTCATGTGACCATCAGGAAGAATGCAGCATCTACTTTCTCAGAGGACAAGTTCTCTGTTCTCGCTGTTTTACGAGTTCGTTCTTCTGAGCTGACCTGGCAAGACCGATATTCACAAGAACATAAGTCCGTTCTCAGTATTCTTGGAATTGAGAAACAGCCTTTGATGCACAGGATAGAACTTTCTGAGGTTACATTTCAGTCAGGATGCGGCATTGGAAGCTGCAAGATCCTTGCTCGGTTTTGGAGCCAAGCTTTTGTGTTATTAAAGATTCCTCTCCGAGACATGAGTGATGTGAATGGATTGGTTCTCTTAACTTTTCACCCTCTGCTGAATTAACATAACACTAGCCAGGAGGGAAGTGTGTTGCCTGGGCAACGAATTGCCACCATTTTCAGTGGGATCAGAGTTGCAAACTGCGAAGGGTAAAACCTTTAGCATCGGGTAAAAGACAGGCCCAGACGGTCTTACGGCTGTCAGAGCCTCCAGAGAGAAGGGAAATAGAGTGGCGGAATTGCTTTGGCAGTTGATTACATGGCCTTAAAAAAACGGAGAGATTAAAACGCTGCATAAAGTCACCCAAAGGTAATCTCATTTTATCTGATGTGACTGCGGAGTTCTGGCTCTTTTCTCAGTAGGAAGTCTCAAAGGATCCGTGATGGAAACAGAAAAGAGCTGAAATCCTGTGAGTCCTACATTCGTCTTGTCGTCTGAGCGAGCTGAGTCTCGGACTGTGAGGGATTCGCCGCTAATCAGCCAGGCCTGTTCTCGGCGGGGAACAGTCACTGATGAGAGCCACTGCAGATTAAAATGACGCATGATTGTAGATTGCGAGCATTTCAAAGTGTCTGACATTATAGCTGGGCTGCATGATGATTCCTCACACCCTGCGATTTAGAGGCTGCCAGACTGGAAGGGCTGTTTTTTTTTGTTTTGTTTTTTTGGCTGCAGCTCCCGTCCAATCAGGGTCACATGATGACAGTGACATTCTTCACCTTCGTTTAGAGGTGTGTGTGTGTGTGAGTTTTCAGCAAGAACCCAATTAAAGCTTGTTGGGGGAAGGATTTCTTGACCCAGCCCAGCATTAGTGAATGACAATAGCTGTATTGAGAGAGACGCGTCTCCTGACAAACTGATTTCCAGGTGCTAAACAGCCTGCAACACCTAAACACCTCCACGAGAAAAAAGGAGGGGAGGGAGACTGAGAGACGGGGGTCTGAGATATTAAGAGAGGCAGAGGAAGTGCAGGGATGTGGGTGGACGGACGATTAGCAGCCGCGGTGCTTTACGAGGAACGGATCTGGCCTCTCCTTGTGCCAGCTGTGAAACAAATTGTGTTTAAACGCAGTAATACAGTAAGGCTGGAGCAAAAGATGGGGATTTGCACACAAAGACTGACTGACAGATGGAGAGGCAGCCAACCTTTAAGAAAAAGTGGAAGGGAAAGACAGAGGAGTTGGATAAATAGATAGACAGAGAGCCAGGTTCAGAGGATCTTTTAGTGGGGCATTATGCAAGATTTTCAGGTCAGAAATGAGCAGGTGCTATGTATGGTGTATATGTGTAGTGGCTCAGTGGTTAACACTGTCACCTCACAACAAGAAGGACACTGGTTGAAATCCCGGCTAGGCCAGTTGGCATTTCTATGTGGAGTTTACATGTTATCTCCGTGTTCATTTCCTCCAGGTGCTCCAGTGTCCCCACAGTCCAAACACATGTGCTATAGGTGAATTACAACAAAATTAGCTTTTGTGAGTTTGTGTGTGAATGCGTGTTTCCAAATACTGGGTTGCAGCTAGAAGGGCATTTGCTGTGGCGACCCCTGATAAATTATGGACTAAGCCGAAGAAAAATGAATGAATGAATAGATATGTGTATAAATCCATCTAACTAAAGAAAATAAAATGGTCGTGCCCAACTGAGTCTGGTTCTCTCAAGGTTTTTTTTTCTTCACTCCCATCAGGTGAAGTTTTTTTTCCCTCTCCGCTGTCGCCACTGCCTCGCATGGTTCAGGATTGGTAGAGCTACGCATCGATGAATTTGCTCTTCAGGGTTTGAACTCTCATTAATGATTAAATCACACTGAACTGAGCTAAACTGAACTGAACTTAAACACTAAAACCTGAACCACACTGTTCCAGTTACTATGACCATTTATGTGAAGCTGCTTTGACACAATCTACATTGTAAAAGCGCTATACAAATAAAGCTGAATTGAATTGAATTGAATACAGCAGTCAACATTTGATTTGGATCATCACCTATCATCAAAGTCAGCCTAAAACTATTTAACAGCACCCATTCTTGTCTTAGGATGGATATTTGCATGACTGCACCACTAAAAACAAAATGAATGAATTAATCCATGCTTTCACGCTATTTTTGACAAACTCTGATACTACTATCCAACCGGTGCAGCATAATTTAAACCCATCCCAGCAAACAATTTTGTGTTTAATAGACGTCTAATAGACATCTAAACGTAAACAACTTGGCTAAAACAAGGCTAAACTTGGGCTGTCAGTGAAAATCTAATAGATGTTTAAGAATAGCCCAAAACTAGACTAGTCATCAAATAGAGAGATTAGACAGACTTCATATGTGTAGTGATTCATTTCTGTTTATTTGATGACTAGTCTAATTTTGGCCTAGACAGCTATTAGAATTTTCTCTGACAGCCAAAATTTAGCCTTGTTTTAGCCAAGACGACTATGTTTAGACGTCAATTAGACATCTTTTGAAAACAAAAAAACGTTTGCTGGGATTAGACCAGGCAAAACTTTTCTAATCTGATGTAAACTCAGTTTCCTGTTCTTAACTGAAAGGAGTGACACTGGTGTGCTCTTATGCTGCTGTAGCACATCTTCTTCAAGCTTCGATGTGTTCTGCATTCAGAGATGCTCTTCTGCAGATGGTAAGTTATTCTCTAAGTTATTGCTGGCTTTCCATCAGCTCAAAGCTGTCTGGCATTTCTTTTTTGACCTCTGGCATCAATGATGCATTTTCATCCTCTGAGCTGCTGCTCTCTGGATATTTTCTTTTTTGGGGCCATTTTCTGTAAACTCTAAAGACGGTTATATGAGAGAAAATCCCAGTAGATCAGCAGTTTCTGAAATACCCACACCAGCCTGTCTGGCACCAGCAACCACACCACGTGACCACCTTTCTTCCCCATTCTGTTTCTTGGTTTAAATTTCAGCAGATCATCTACATCAGGGGTGTCCAAACTTTGTCCTGGAGGGCCGATGTCCTGCATATTTAGTCCCAACACCAACTAAACACACCTGAACCAGCTAATTAAGCTTTTTCTTAGTATACTAGAAACTAACCGGGAGGTGGTTTACAGGTTGAGCCCTATGTGTGCACGTGCCTGAAGCTGGGGTGTGCCACTGGATGTTCCAACGCATGAGAGTTTGCACTCTCATGGCTGGGATGTGTGTCTGCCAGTATGCCAGAGTAATGTCAGAGTATGCCAGAGTAATTGGCGATAATTGGCAAACACTGAAAAAGCAGAAACTAAGCTAAAGGAAAGTGAGGGTGAGACCCCGTTTACACTAATACGTTTTAGCTGTAAACCTTTTGCTTCAGTGACACCTTCTATCCACACTAAGTTGGAGTTTTCGAGCTCCGAAAACTGAGCTTTTTGAAAACGCTGAAGATGCCATTTTGGTTTTAAAACACTGTTGCTGCTTGTTAGTGTGGATGGGGGAAACAGAGACATCTGAAAACGGTGGCGAAGGTGTGGCTGCAGACATTCGCCTATACTGTATGATTGGGGCTTTTTGTCAGTATTAAGAATGCAAAGTTCAGTCTTGCATCCTCTTATTGAGGTAAGACTTTGCAACTTTCATATGGAAAACAAACTCCTGAGGACACGTCGGGTAAATCTTCAATGGGAACAGTGTAGCCTACTTTATAACCTCATTCACATCACCCAGGCTACTGTTTCACTATCTTAACAGTAAAATGAAAACATGATTAAAAGGAACTGCCTATTTTCATTTTGATATTAACTTAACAGACACTAAATGTTAAGGCGTCATGTAGCTACATATTTATATGACCGTCATCTTCACTGTATACATATTTATAACAAAACAGAGCCATAACACAACTCCCTCCTTTCATTTTCTTCAAAAAATAAAAAATATACCCTCTCGTTTGCTAAATATAAGTTTTAATAATCAATAATTTTAAAAAAATAAGTTTATACAGTATAGAAAATAAAGGCAAGCAATCAGTCAAATGTGCAGAATCAGTGTATGTAGTTAAGTAAATTAATATATTAACTTATTTTTGTGCTCAGACAAAACAGTTATCTGAGAACAATTAATAGATTCAAAAGACCTAAGAGTCGTAAGATAGAAACAAGAGAAATTTAACATCACGTTTAACAACTATAGTGAGCTGAGATCCAGTGGTAGGTTCTTGATGAACCATCCAACGTGCACTGCTCTCACCTGGGGAGGTGTGCTCAAAGCACCTGCTGACTGCCTGGAGCTCAGACGTCCACATATGCTGCTGCAGTGCATGCCAGTGTGTGTGTGTGTGTGTGTGTGTGTGTGTGTGTGGTCATGTTATGTGCATTTTCAGCAGTGAAGTGTGGACGGAGATATTTTCAGCAATGCTAGGTTAAACGCCAGTGTGGACATGAATCGTTTTCATTCTAAAACGCAGTTTTAAAAATTAAAACGTATTAGTGTAAAGGGGGCCTCAGGGCTGGGATGTGCATCTGCCATTATGCCAGATTAATGTCAGAGTATACAAGAGAAATTGATGCTTTATTCTGTTGCAGCAATCCCTGAAACAGCAGAACCTAAGCTTAAGGGAAAGTGAGAGTGAGTAACCGATAGAAATCGTTGAGCTGGTGGACCTAATAAAGTGGCAAGTAAGTTTGTAACTTTTTTCACCAAAAGCCAGAAACCTCAAGACCAGCAAGTCATGTCTTAATTTTAATTCCCGCAATTTGTCAAAACAACATGAAAGAAGGAAACTATTCATTCATTCATTCATTTTCTTGTCGTCTTAGTTCCTTTATTAATCTGGGGTCGCCACAGCGAAATGAACCGCCAACTTATCCAGCAAGTTTTTTATGCAGCGGATGCCCTTCCAGCCGCAACACATCTCTGGGAAACATCCACACACACATTCACACACTACAAACAATTTATCCTAACCAATTCACCTGTACCGCATGTCTTTGGACTGTGGGAGAAACCAGAGCACCCAGAGGAAACCCACGCGAACGCAGGGAGAACATGCAAACTCCACACAGAAACGCCAACTGAGCCGGGGCTCGAACCAGCAACCCAGCAACCTTCTTGCTGTGAGGCTTTAGCATTACCTACTGCGCCACTGCTTCGCCCCAGAGGGAAACTATTTAGCGATATATCAATAGTGTAAATTTTTCCGAATAAATGTTTCTTTTAATTTTATTTCTTCTCATATTGATTTTACTTGCCTGATCTATGCATGCAAATGACTCAGGTTGGCATTCTGGTGATAGGGTTATTGAATATAAAACAGCTCTGCAGCTGAGATGAAAAAAGACAAGAGAGGTAAAATGGGTAAAATGTGTACACTGGGAGTAAAAGGAAAGTGGGAGGTACTAAAAGAGGGCAAGCGAAGTGGCAGACATCAAAATTGCATTGAGAGGAATGGAACAGCATAGCGAAACAGAGAAAAGCAAGCATATTAACGGGCATAAGCGGTATGCACAGAGACACCCCTCCAACAGCCAAGTGACACAGTGAACTGCAGGGAAGGGGGGCCAGCGGAAGAGCAAGCATGGAAATGAGCACCTGGAGCTTATTTATCTAAAAGCTTCTTTCAGCTCGCACTTTTTATGGCATAGCAGGAGCTGACTAGCAATAAAAACCACTTTGTGAATCAATTATGTCCCTGGAATGGTATATGGACTATTTAATTGTACAGCTCTCCATCCTGTAACTTTACTAATTGCACAGCACTTCCTTCAGCTGGGCTCCCCCTCTAGTGCTGATTGCATGTTACTTCGTTCTCTCTTTCTGTTGTGTTTCTAAGCATCTAATCCAGTTCTTCGCCATAAAACCGACTCCCTGAGGCAATATGGGGCAGGTAGTTAATAATGCACATATTTCAGACCAAGTGTTTCGTGCTGAAAGTGGAGAGACTGTGACATTTCTTGTTTTATTCAGGTGCAACCCTATTCTGAGAAAAGTCTTGTAATAAACCATAATTCTGAGGGTCAGAAGTTCCCAGGTTCCCTTAAAGCATGCATTGCATTTTTTGTCTGCTCTGCTGAAAGATGTTTCGTGAATGGAGTTAATAAAAGTGCCAGTTTGACCCTAATCAGACACACAATTGGTAATTATGAAGCATGCAATGACTATAAGAATATCCCATTTTAGTCTCAAAGGCAAAATGCGAATTAGTTGAACTTTAATCTGAACAAAAGTTCAGAAATCCCGCAGTGACGATGCAGGGGTCTGATTATAGGAGCTGGAATGAAAATTTCTTCTTGAATGCGATCAGACGCCCGTTTGAATTGGAGCAGAAGTGTATACTAATGGCGAAGCAGGGTGGAGCGTTCCTCATTTGGACTTTGCACCTTTGGTATTGTATCCGTCTCGCCTGCACCTATCATCTTTTAAAAACTGAGAGATGGAAAGAGATGATGATGCTCCGAGAGAGAGAGAGAAAGAGGGAGAGAGCGGATGAGGGCACTTAAAATCCCAGATGGCAGAGACGACCTGTCAGAATTAATGGTGCTCTATCAGGTGAGAAAGGAGGTGTGAAATTGGTCAGAGCAGAATGTTCTCCAAAATCACACATGATCAGTCTTCCTTTATCTGACCTCAGCGAGGGACAATAATGATGAACTGCACTTCTAAAAACACCTGATCGTGGATCATAATGGTGAGTGTGATCCAATGCTTGATATGGCTTAAAATAGACATATGTACCCATATAGAGTTTCATTCAGAAATGATGGTACACTTAAGCTGATATGTACAGTATTTAATTGCATTAGAAAATTAAATATTAAATATTTGCATTGCAAAGTTCAGAAAGATGTCTTAACCAAGTAACTTTGACAGAACTTACTTTTTTGGGATAACAATCCCTGTAAAGGCCCTGTTTACACTTTTACATGAACAAACCCATCAGTTTGCATACAACTACGAAAGGAGACAACTAAATACACCACAGATTGCAGCAACTTTAGTTTCTGCTCTTACAGCCATTAAAATACAACTGTGGGTTTGTGTTTTTATTTTATTTTAACACTAGAACTAGAATTCTAGGTAACACTTCACAATAACAGTACATGAATAATGATGTGTTAATATGTAAACTTAACATTACTTTATTATGAACTAATGATAAGTTAGGGTCTACTCACACTATGCTATCCGAACCGTGCCTAGGCCCGTTTCCCGGATTGTTTGAGAAGTGTGAGTGCGCTGAATCGGGCTCAAGCACGGTTCACTTGGCCGGCCCTGGCCCGGTTGGAAGAGGTGGGCCTGAGCGCGGTTCACTTGGGCCCCAAACTGAAAGCGAGACGTGACTTTAACTGTTTCATATGGATTTATTAATCATTCTTACTGTTCAATGAACGCAAACTGCCCTAGATTATTAAAAACTCCTGACTGCAGGACAGCTGCACACCTTCAGCAAACCTCATTACTGCAGCACGAGGGCTTTATGATTGTTTATGAGCGCCAAAAGTGACGGATCTGTACGACAAAATGTCTGACTGCGTGTCACTGCATCCCTAAGGACTGTTTGGAGAAATATTTCACTGCTCGTAACTGCATATCAAACGACTGAAACGATACAACTAGAGAAATCTCCTCTGTGTTGAGCGAGAGCGCTTCTCTACTGAACAGTGCAGCATCGTTGACAAAAGCGTGCCCAGGCCCGATTGTAGTGTGAGTGCGGGCCGTCGGGGGAGATGGGAGGGGGGACATGCATGCTTTAGCCCGGTTCGAGGCAACTGTACATATTGTTAGTACGGCCTTAATGTATGTACTAATCATGAACTAACTTGAACTACAACATGAGTCAAGTGAGATCATGTGTGAATAACAGCTACATTAATACTTGTTAGTACACGATTGTTTGTTAATGAATAAATTAATTGCCACATTATTGAACATTATTGTCACCATCATGAACTCATAATATGTTAATGTAAAATTATATCATGACTTTACTTGGAGGGGCACATCATCATTAACCCATTGTTATCTACTCATGAACTCCTTTTGCGTGTCCGTCTAGTGCATTAACACTGAATAACAATAGAAATGTGTTCTGTCAACATCAACAGTTTAAACATAGGAGTTCATGAGTAGTTAAGGATGAGTTAATGGTGATGTGCCCCACCAAGTAAAGTCACAACATATTTATACATCAACAGCTCATGAGTTCATGTTGGTTACATTTAGCTTCAAATTAAGTGTCAATTAATACATTAATTAACAACATGTACAACAAGTAATTAAGGTAGCTGTTATTCACTCAAGAACTCTTGTGACTTATGCTGTAGTTAAAGTTAGTTCATGATTAGCGCGTGCCTTAACACATCATTAGTTCATAATAATGTTTAGTTTACACAAAAATGCATCATTCTTCGTGTACTATTATTGTAAAATGTTAACGAATTCTGAATCTACTGGCCATAGCGCTCACTCTGATTGTTAATATAAGAAGTACAGAATTGAATTTTTGAACTTTATTGAGATTTTAGAATTAAGCAATAGATGTCTGTCATAATATTAGTTACTAGACTGCCCTCAGAGTTATTGTTTTTTTGTTTTGTTTTAGAAAGTTATATTTTTGTTAGTAGAAAGTTCTTGGTAACAGAGCAATGGGACAAAGTAACAAATGCTGAAATGTGTTTGGTCAGTTTAACCATCATGTGTTTTGCAATTTCAATCATAAAAACAATGTTAGAATGAAAGGGTGACACAGTGGCGCAGTAGGTAGTGCTGTCACCTCACAGCAAGAAGTTCGCTGGTTCGAGCCTCGGCTGGGCCAGTTGGCGTTTCTGTATGGAGTTTGCATGTTCTCCCTGCGTTCGCGTGAGTTTTCTCCGAAGAAATGTCCAAAGACATATGGTACAGGTGAATTGGATCCAGGATTAGTTGTCTGTAGTGTGAGTGTGAATGAGTGTGTATGGATGTTCCCCAGAAATGGGTTGCAGCTGGAAGGGCATCCGCTGCGTGAAACGTGTGCTGGATAAGTTGGCGGTTCATTCCGCTATGGTGACCCCGGATTAATAAAGGGACTAAGCCAAAAAGAAAATGAATGAATGAAAGAATGTTAGAATGAAAAATACAGACGTTTAGGAAAAGTCATAGGGACTTTAATAAAGCTATTAAATTACAAAAAAAATTAAATGGTCAAAATGAACTTAATGAAAATAATCGAAGCATGCTTGATTTAACAACATGTCCTGTAATTAGGTCAGTAGACCAAGGTTAGGTGTTTTTCTGCCGTTACTTGAATGCTGTCAGCCACATGACTAGTTACAAATGTTGGATTTTGGTTGCCATACTGTCCCTGACGAATAAATGTCAGTATTTGATGTCAATATGATGATGGTTTAAGATATTGGCTTGAGGTTGGATTTTGGTCACTTTCCAACACAATCTAAATTGAGCAAAATATAGACATCATTTAACATTGTTATTCAACGTCAAAACAACATTGTCCTTAGATGCTTGCATTGAAATCTAACCTAATTTTAATGTGACATTGTGTGTCTGCTTTCCTCACACTCGACATCACTTTGGCTGGAAATTTAAGACACAAGATTACAACCAATTAAACAAAAACAGTGACTATACAGTATTTACTGTACTTTTTCTGTGATAAACTGCTCACACAAACTCTGCACGCAGACCTTGAGATCATAGTCCTCATTAATGTTAACCATTCAACACTAACTGCCTTACGATTGCTGTCAGACACAGAGATCTCATGTTGTCAGGCACATTAATGCTCAGTCCTCTGTTAGAGTTCTTTTAAAAAGCCAAGCGTGATGCTGACACACAGCGTGCTGAAAAAAAAGCCTAAAAGGCCTGTTGCTGGCAGCTCTGTCCAAATCAGCTGTTGATTACTGAGAAAACTGGCAATTCACTGGTGGCTTCTGTCAAAAGCGAGACACTTGGTGTCTGCAAGAGTCTTTTTCTGTAGGAGGACACAGCACTTTGTGTCGTGATCTTTTGTTCAGTTTTCTGGCCGTGCAGCGTCTGTGACTTGCAGTTGTTTTGCATCTTAAAAGGAGATTGAGCTTTAGAAACATTTTAACTGCTTTATTTTCAGTCCAGGTGGCTGAAGTTCCCTTCACATTCCCAGATAAAGGTAATCCAGACTGAATTCACCTTTCCTCGCTGGATGGTCTTATCTCCAAAATATCCCTTTGTTATCTTACCTGGATCACACCTGTCTCTTTGTTCTGCAATGGAAAGCCGGGGGAGTAAATGACTTTTAACAGATTCCTCAGGTAAGCAGACCCGGCGGAGCCAGTGTGGGCCTTCACACCCAATGGTTTAACACTCAAACAAAGCCGAAATCCTCCACAATGCAGCTCTTCGGTTATACTATCAGGGAGCGCAGTCATTGTCCCAATAAAACGCCCTATCTGTATTTTCCATCTTAAATGCAAACTTTACCTATTGTAAAATTTCACTCATACTTAACCAGAGCTCTGCATAGCACAATCTCCCTCTCTCATGAAAGGGTGTTATTAAGATAAAATAATACGTTAAAAGATTATAAAGTGACACCGACATTATTTAAATAGTGAGAGATTAAGAGTACAATGATGCCTCACACCTTGTCCTATCCAGGTGCAAAGTTTGGAGTGACACGTAGTTTGTCTGTCCACACTGAAAGTTAAATGCAACGTGGCACTATACAATAGCATATTAGAACATGTATGATATTTAATATACAGGTCAGGTTAGGGCAGTCAGTTTGTTTTCAGTTCTCTCTGAAGGTGGAATGTTTGAGCAAGAACACAAATCAGATCTAAGTGAAACAAATGTGCAGCTAATTTAAAGTTAGGGAAAGTGATGTGTAGCATGATGAAATGAGATTCAAAGGGTCTCAATGAATGAAATCTGAACACAAGTGGTCACAAGAGACCCTTGGCTTAGTCCCTTTATTAATCCAGGGTCACCACAGCGAAATGAACCGCCAACTTATTTAGCTAGTTTTTACGCTGCGCATACCCTTCCAGCTACAAAAAAGTCAGAATTATTAGCCCCCCTGTTTATTTTCCCTAATTTCTGTTTAACAGAAAGATTTTTTTCAACACATTTCTAAACATAATCATTTTAATAACTCATTGCTATTATCTGATTTATTCAATCTTTGCCATGATGACAGTACATCATATTTGACTAGATATTTTTCAAGACACTTCTTTACAGCTTGACATGCTTGACATCTAAGTGACATTTAAAGGCTTAATTATGTTAATTAGGTTAACTTGGCAGATTAGGGTAATTAGGCAAGTTATTGTATAACAATGGTTTGTTCTGTAGACAGTCAAAAAAAATTGCCTAAAGGGGCTAATAATTTTGACCGCTTGGGTTAGATTACAGTTTTTCTAGTTTGCTTTGACCTGGTTAAAGAAACTAGGTTCCTCTTCATTTTCATTATCACTATCCCAGCAGAGCAGAAGACAGGTCTTGCAAATGTGTAAACCCTTTCTCATTGGGTTGACACATTTTCCCCACCATTTTTCCAAACCGTTAACACAGATGTCATTCAAGCAGTCCAAACTCCATTGTTTTAGTTTTGGTAACCAAACAGAATCCATCTATTCCTAACTATTAAAAACTACCAACATCAGTATGAAATCACTAAAGCACCGGTTTGACACTCCTTCACACAAATCTTCAATTAGCCATCATTCTGCAAACCTTATAAAAACGATGGAAGGTCTGTGTTGTTCTGTGCCAGCATTGATGGAGGAGGTCAGTATGGCTATGTCCTATACTCCCAATAGTTTTGACTGTATATTAGTTTACATGTGTTTTCTCTAATATTTAGAGTATTTTATTACTTTTGTCTGTTTTTTTATATACAGTATTTTAGTTTTCAGCCACAGTTTGAAAAATGTCATGAATTCAATATATATTCAATCAAAGCACATCTTATTCTTGATCCAATTCTTTGCAAAAAGGCGAATTTGACAGCCGAAATAGAGACAACAAATGCCATTGGCTATAAGCTACAATGGCAAGCAATGGTGGTGCATTTTGAGTTCTGTATTTTGTATTTTGTTGTCCATTGTGTAATGATTAATTGAAAGAGCTCATATACTTGTTTGCAAGTTGTGTAGTTTGAAGGTGAAACTAGCTTTTGTTGCATATTTTAAATGTTTTGACACGATATGTGCCTTTTGCAAGCTAAATGTGTCATTTGGCCCATGAGTGCCACTGTTTAGGCCTGTGTGTTAACTGTTTTGAAAATGTGGAGTTTCAGTTGACAACTGCATCCAAGCAATCGAGAAAAACTGTATTGTTCAGCCAAAATAAAACAAATAAGACTTTCTCCAGAATAAGAAATATTATTAGACATACTGTGAAAAGTTTATTATTTTCTTAGTTATTATATTATTTTATTATTTATTTTTTCTATGTTGACTCTTCTCAACAAATATCAAATTTTTTAAACCTTAATTTCCTTAATGGTTGACTGTCATGGTAAAAAAAACTACTAATCATTTTGAGCAGTGTGGCTCACACGATGACAAATACACATTATGTTTTGGGGGCCTTGGCCAAATTACTGACACAATAACTATGTTTTGAGCATGAATGAAATGTTTTGGGGGAGTAAATACATTTTGCAGACATGCAATAAAGTTCTGAAGTTCCAAAAACAGTTTTGAGATTTGCACTCACAGTTTAGAGAATGTTAAGACTGTTTTGAAAAATGCGCCAAAGCAGTTGAGAAAAACTGTACAATACAACAACCTTCCTCTGATTTCCTAATACTAATATTCTCTTATCTTCTATTTATCCGGACCATCTTTATACTATGCTCCTATAGCATTTTAACCCTCTTTCTGAAGAAAATCTGACCTTTTATAGTCTTTGATGGATGGATGGATGGATGGATGGATGGATAAATGGATGTATGGATAAATGGATGGGTGGGGGGTTTTCAAATAGTCCTGATTTTATATATCTATTCTAAATATCTTTTTTTCATTCATTCATTTTCTTTCAGCCTATATCTTATTTATTTATTAGTCCCTTATTTATATAAAACAGGTAAATGTCCGTTGGTTGCTTTGAATGCGTCTATTGTCCTCATTCGTGCGTCACTTTAGATGTAAGCATCTGTCAAAATATTATATGTAAATTTACTAAATTATAGCTTGGATCCTTTAAATGAGTATTAGAAATGTCTATATAAATCCCTTTGGCCTCCTAACAATTAGACAACGCTCATAAAAAGCACAATTAAGCTCACTTGTTCAGCTGACTTGCATGGAAAACATACATCTCTCATTGACCTTTAGTGCTGAGCCTGAGGCCACACAGCCGCATCAGCCACCTGCAGTGTGTGTGTCTGTGTGTGTGTGTGTGATACCCGTGACCCTAAACCCGACTCCCAATTTCTCAATCTCATCAGATCACATCAGCGGCTCTTTTTTTTCAGCTTGATATCTATTTGCCCTTGCCCTCCTCCATGCTCTCCATCATCCCAATCCACTCTTGTTCTCAGTCTCTCTTTCCCTCTCCCTCTCTCTCTCTCTCGTTCTCTTCCTGTCCTCTGACCACCTGACACCTTTTCAGATGTTGGCAGACAGCACACGTTTCACCTGGCAGCGGAATTCAGTGATCCAGCCCTATCGATGGCAGATAAATCAATGTTATCTCTTTTTCCCATGCCTCTGTTTCCATCGATTTCTCTCTGTTACCTTGCAGTTTGTGAAGACTTGAACCTCGCTCAATTAAACTGCCTTACTTCACCAAAGGAACAAACCGAAACACAAGGGCTGAGGACAAGATGAGGAGAGAAGGATCAAGGAAAAGGGTAAAAGAGGGTTTCTTCAGTTCAGACTCAATTCCTCAATGCAGCAGAAATATCAAGTGACAGTTCTGTCAGAATGAGCAGTTTATCCAAAGCACAGATGGGGCGTTTTTACATTGTGCGTCTCAAAAAGCTAGTGAGTCATATAAATGCTATTTACTGAGACAACCGTCCTGAAGTGCATTTCCCAAACAACGACATATTTTGCAGCTGAACTATCATAGTACGATGCATCGTTTGGGGAAAGAACAATGTAGTGAGTAGTGTTTCCCAAAACCGTAGTTTCTCTGTCACAGATCCATCATTTGAACGATGTTGGTTATAATGTAAAACGCCCATAATGATGCTCTAAATGGAGTGGAGTAACTACTTCTTTAAAGAAAAACACCATCATTTTTTTCTGCAAATTATATTGTTTTTACACGCATGTGCATTTAAATAAAAAAAAAATCTTTTATTGTTTTTGGTAAAAACATGCACTCGTTTGCCACATTAATTGAAATATATATAAACGGCACATATAGGGCCTATGTTTCCTTTCCAAATATTAGCCTATTGAGAATATTCCATATTCTTTTCTTAAACATAAAATCACTTAGCTAACATGTATTCTAATCTTATAAATCATATAAATTGTTAATGGTTGTACAGTAATTTACAAAAAGATTTATTAAGAAAAAATCTACAATAATTTATTTATTTATTTATTTATTTATTTATTAGTAGGATATTGTTTATTCATTTATTTATTAAATTTTTTAAGGTCTATTTTTACAATTTGATACATTCAACTCTTTACATTCAACAGGGCCATGTCATATATAGTACTGTATATTTGAAGAGTTCAGATGCAAAAACCTCTAAATGCCGTCTTTTCTTCTAAAGTTAGCACTTTTATAACTTTAAGGGCAAAGATTAAGTCCTTTTTACAATCTTTAAAGTGAAATATCTCAACATAAACAAAAAAGGCTGAAAACAATTTTAATTTTCGATGTAAATTTCAGATGGCACTTAAAGGTTTTTGCATTTAAACTCTTCATTTAAATAACCTAAATATAATAAATAAAATAAAAAAAAAGTAAATATAAATAACCTTCTATAAATTAAAACCAGTATCGTATACTATATATTTTTGTTTTCACAAGCTTTGGAGATGTAACGTAAATTCGGCTTTTAAATAATAGGTCACCTACAGCTTTCGTCATAAGCCACGGCTACGTTCAAAGTGACATTTAAATGTTTTTTAAAGTGCAAGGGAACGCAATTGTCAGTATGAAGATTGTTGAAACTGAAATGTAAAAACTACACCTAAGAGAGATGACTAATGCTTTTTTTATCATTCCAAGTTTAAATGTTGAAAGGTTTAAAAGGAATTTGGCATAGGGGGATAACTAGAAATAGAACACAACCAGAAACTATGCTTCTAATTACAGGTTTAGAGGTGTAGTTACAAGCGTACAAGTTTGCGACGCAGTTTCGGAAATGCAACCCTGTATCATGAAATCTCATCACTCTGAGAAAAAGGATTGTGAAACGCAGGCTTACTCTGGAAACTTAGCCCTATATACATTTCTAGAGATCGTGAATTATGTAGCCAGAAGTAGGTATGGCTGCATTTCATCTTTAAAATGAACGCTGTTGTTTCTTTTCTCGCTTACCAGCTGAACACTTACCCTTATGGACGGCTTTCCTATACTGTAACTAGTAACAGCAGACTGTAACTGTAACAGCAGACTTGAGAGGCAGAGGGGAATTGACTGTGACAACAGGGTTTGAGTCCAGCAAAGAACAGTTCCAGAAAGCAGGTAAGTCGAAAGACAAAAAAATTGAATAAACAAGTAAATATCAGGGTGAGAATGTGGTAAAATCTGAAAATGTGGTAAAAATCAGGGTACCGTTGGCGTGTTTCTTTTTCTGGATAGCTTTTAAAAACACTATTGGTTGGAGTTAGGGAAGGAGGAGGGTGGATAAGTTGATCGGTCAGTCAGTCAGTAAATCAGTCAAATAGCGGCCTTTGGTGCATTACGCAAGAACAGCAGGAGCTAATGACACTCGCCAGAGAAATTTGAGATCTGAAAAAGCATACACAGCGGCCTTTGGTAGATTTGCGAAAACATAAATCGCAAAAAAAACTTAGCTCGTGTGATGTATTTTGTTCTGTCCAGAAATGTATATAGAGATATGTAATCAGAATCAGCCTGGGTTGTTATTGTAAGTTGCATAAAATGCTTCGACTGGTCTTAAAAGTTAATCATTTCTATTAGATTGGTGATAAGTCAGGAGCAAAAATAGATTCTAATTAAATTATGTCTAACTTCTTGGTTAAACTAGTTATACAATACAGTCTTAACACAGAGGTTTTATGCAACCAGCATCTGGGATATTGTCACTGTACAAGTTTATTATGTTGTTAAATCTTTGGAAGGTCAGAAGAAGATATAAAAGAAAGGAAAACACATGCACAAATCTACTTGTAGCAAGGGTTTATTTTCTCATGAGCCAGACATTAAACATCATTTTTGGTCAAACTAAAGCAGTAAAACTCAAAACACCTCTTATTGTTGTACAGTACAACGTTATTATTATTGCTTTTGTGAACAATAACTAAATCAATAAATTTGATTATATTACAATGGAAGAAACATAGGGGCTGGGCAATTTGGGCTAAAATTTAAATCTCGATTAATTTAACATTTTTAACTTGATTACAATCAATGAACGATTATTTTGTTTATTTTATGTTTTTGCCCTCATAGTTCACTGACAAGTTGTGTACACTAAATATGCTCTCATCTTACAAGTGGGAGATTTTTTAATGTAGTGTGGATAACTTGATTTTAAAGTTTAAAGAAACACACATGATATACTATCTATGATTTTTTTATTCAACATCAGTGCTGAACAAACGAAATTAAAAACAAACATTGCCTAAAACGTGGCTCTCCACGCCGCCGATCCTTGTCACCGCTACCAAACTGACCAATCACAAAGCTTGAGCTAAGCGTTGTTGTGACGTGTACTCAATTAAAATACTTGGGTTAAAAATACCCCAACATATAACCCAATCATAGGTTATTATAGCACCTTCTCAACTATGGGTTATTTTAACCCAGTGCATTGGGTTATAAAATTTAAGCCAATGTGTTGGTTTATTTTGATTATATTTCTTTTTTTCCATTCGTATTACACTCTAAAAAACGTTGAGTTATTTCTTTAACGCAATGGTTGAGTTAAACATATTTGGTGCTTTGTTGGGTTATTTTTAACCTTTATTAGATTATTTAATAATAACTCAACCAGTTGGGTTAAATATTCGATGCTTTGTTGGGTTACTTTTAACCTTTATTTGGTTATTTATTTTATAACAACCAGTTGGGGGAAATTTTTGAATTTTAACAGTCAACTGATTTAACTGACACAGAACAGCTGTATTAATATGCGTGTAATGTTGTTTTTGCGTTGTAAAGTTTATTTAAGCTCTAACGTGATAATATTGTTGTTGTTTTTTTTAATCAAATTACCTCTCGTGTCATGTTTTTTTTCTATTTGTTTCACCAGCACTCTTAATTATTGATGATACAAACACACACTTCATAGCCAATAAAACGCTTTCTCTACCTCCCGTGTTCATCTGTACAGTTTTTTGGGAGAAAAGGTACACATATTTGGGATATTCAGCTGTTATTCTTGCCTTTAGGACCTAGCGGAGACATTCATTATTTTATGCAGCCATAATTCAAAAATAATAGTAGTACTTCAATAGTAATACCAGAATAGAAAAAAAAAAAACAACATTTAATCAAAGTAACTCAATGCATTGGGTTAAATTGTATAACCCAATGCATTGGGTTAAAATAACCCATAGTTGGGAAGGTGCTATAATAACCTATAGTTGGGTTATATGTTGGGGTATTTTTAACCCAACTATTTTAACAGAGTACTATTGCTACTATTACTGGTATTACTATTAATTTTTATAATTATGGCTGTGTAAATTAATAACATACAGTTTTCTAAAATATTGAAAATGCTTTATTTCTATTACATTTTAAGTACCAGTCACTTAAGCATTTTTATCCGTTTAATATAGAAACGGCTATGAAGTTCGCATTTGTATCATCAACAATTAAGAGGGCTGGTGAAACCGGTAAAAAACACACGACACGGAGAGGTAATTTGATTAAAAACAACAACAACATTATTGCGTTAGAGCTTAAATAAACTTTATAATGCAAAAACAACATTATGTAGGCATAACAATACAGCTGTTGAACAGCTGTTGACTGTTAAAATTCAAAAATTTTAACCCAACTGGTTGAGTTATTAAATAAACAACCCAATAAAGGTTAAAAATAACCCAACAAAGCACCCAATATTTTTAACTCAACCCTTGTTGTAAATAAATGACTCAACATTTTTTAGAGTGTAGTTACATTTTTTTGAGCGGTGCGCAGGTATGCGAAGACTGCGCCAGACCGAACACGTGAGCTTGGCAGAAGTTTAAAATCAGAATAATATAAGTAGAAATTATAATATAATAAGCATAAATTAGCCTAAACAGAGAGGGGTCAAGTGACTCCACACCTGGTTAAGAAAGTATCTGGAAAAATTTGATCAATTATAGATTCTGAATGTTGATTTTGATTACTTTTCAATTAACCACCCAGCCCCATAACATAACTTGCTATATTTATGACCAGAAGAGAAATGGTTGCCCCCAGCTTAGTATCTTCTGAGTTTTTTTCCCCTTCACTTTCATCAACTGGTGAAGTTTTTGTTCCTCGCACCTGTTGCCATTGACTTACTTGGTTTGGGAGTTGTGGAGCTACGCATTGATAGATTTGCTCTTCAGTGTTTGAACTTTCAGCAGTGAAAATTAAACAACTCTAAACTGAACTAAACTGAAGTTTAACTCTGATAACTGGACTGACACAATTTCAATTTACTAGAACTTTTATGTTAAGCTGCTTTAGGACAATCTACATTGTAAAAGTGCTATAGAAATAAAGATTAATTGAATTGAATATTT
This sequence comes from Danio rerio, assembly GCF_052040795.2. NCBI lineage: Eukaryota > Metazoa > Chordata > Actinopteri > Cypriniformes > Danionidae > Danio > Danio rerio. The sequence continues at coordinate 20,586,407 of NC_141025.1, forward strand.
AGGAATTTACATTAGTGGCAAGTCCAAATATTCTTTATTATTGTAAAATATATTAATTGTCAAAACATTTTTCAGTTTTTTCCCTTTTGATTTGTTAAATTTTTTGGCAAGCACATATCAGTATTACTGTTCACAGTTTAAAAACTAAAAGATTTACACATTGACCCAACAGAGATGTCCGCTGGGCTGATTTCAGATGGGAAAGGCATGGAAAGGCATTAGTCAGTGTTGCTGTCTGCTGTCAGAATTCTTCCTTAGGCCCTCGGCTTCTCTCTATAAGATCTTCCTATAGGATCTTGCCTTCTCTATAATTCTGATGCTTTCAATGTCAGACAGTCAGAATTATTGAAGGCTAAGGGAGAGGTTAAATTGCTTTGCACTGTTTTATAGAATAGAATAGAATAGAATAGAATAGAATAGAATAGAATAGAATAGAATAGAATAGAATAGAATAGAATAGAATAGAATAGAATAGAATAGAGTTGGCACGGTGGCTCAGTGGTTAGCACTGTCACCTCACAGCAAGAAGGTCGCTGGGTTGAGTCCCAGCTGGACCAGTTGGCATTTCTGTGTGGAGTTTGCATGTTGTCCCCTTTTTTCTGGGTGCTCTGGTTTCCCCCACAGTCCAAAGACATGCGCTATAGGTGGATTGGATGAACTTAATTGGCCATAATGTATGAGAGTGTGTGAGTATGTGTGTATGGGTGTTTCCCAGTACTGAGTTGCAGCTGGAAAGACATTGGCTGTGTAAAACTCATGCAGGAATAGTTAGTGGTTCATTCCTCTGTGGTGACCCCTGATAAATAAGGGACTAAGCCAAAGGAAAATGAATGAGAACAGAATAGAACAGAATAGAATAGAATAGAATAGAATAGAATAGAATAGAATAGAATAGAATAGAATAGAATAGAATAGAATAGAATAGAATAGAATAGAATAGAATAGAATAGTTGGATTGGATCTACAGGATAGTGTCTGTATTATTAAAACTAAACCTGTGTTGTGTTTCTTTCTCCATCTCCCTCTCTCTCCTATGGCCTACCTGGTAACCATGCAATCTCATCTCTCTGAGAACAATCCATCGGTAATCAATTGAGCTCGAGCTATGACATGCGTGTGGGAGAGCATTTTATCTGTTGATTCTCTAAGCAGATGACTAGACTAACATTCCGCACGTGTTTGCTCAAGTTTGATTAGAGTGGACGCAATTTGCAATAAAGATTGAACGCGAGCAGTCTGGCTGCATGAGCGCGCATAAAACTAATGAATTATGTATGCGTGAGACAAAACAAATGTGTCAAATGTCATATTACGCTGGATAATTTCCCACTGGCTGAAAAGCAGCATTTGAAACCAAGAAAAGGCCCTATGCTTGTATGTAACAGAGGTGCTATACGTAAAATGCATTGAATCACACTGTTGGCTAAAATTGCAGTCAATCGACATACAGTGCTCAGCATATATCACAAATCTATCTTTTAAATATATATTTTTATTAGGAAGCTATACAATGGTATATCTGTGCATATACATTAGATTAGTTAGTATTGAAGTCAAATCTGGAGCTTTTCTAACAAAATAACTTACGATAACGGTCCAAAAACTAGTACAACCAAATTTATGTTACAGGAAAATATTAAATACAAATTTTGAATAGAGGAAAAATCAAGAGAAGCAAAAAAAAAATGGACAAAATTTAAAATTGAATTTGAAATTTTGTAGGTTGTAATTATTATTATTATTATTATTATTATTATTTGCAATATTTTGCTTGAATGCAATGGAAGAAACAAGCGATTTGGCCCAAAATTCAAATGTCGATTAATTGAACATTTCAACTTGATTACAATTAATGAACAATTCTTTTTTATTTATTTAATTTATGTTTTTTGAATATACTCACACATTACTAGCGAGATTTTTTGAATGAAGTGTGCATTACTTGATTTAAAAAAAACTGAAGGAAACACACACTCACATACTATAAATGATTATTTATTGAACATCAGTTCTGAACAACTGAAATTAAAATGCACAATGCCTAAATCGTGGCTCTCCACGATGCTCATCCTCGTCACCACTACCAAACCAACCAATCACAAAGCTTGCGCTAAGCATTGTTGTGACAAGTTACATTTTTTTATGACGTGCACGGGTATGCGAAGACTGCACAGGATTGTACACGTGGCCTTGGCAGAAGTAAATATCAGAAAAATATAATAAGTATAAATCATAATATAATAAGTCAATAAGCCTTAACAGAAAGCCTATTTAAATATTTTACAATATTAAATAATTGACCTGGAAAAATTATATAAATTATATCAATGTCATTTTTGATTACTTTTCGATTAATCGCCCAGCCCTAAAACATAACTTGCTATATTGATGTCCAGAGTAGAAATCATGGAAATTTCATTGTATTACCTTTCAATTTCTAAATATGTTTGGTGACTAAAATATTATTTTAATAAACGTATCTGTTTAATAAATCAGTTTTATTTAAATTCATTTGCCTATATTCCCTGTGAAATGGATAAAATATTCTTTTTCCAAATGTGGTGCACTTAATTATGCTGAGCACTGCATTATTATGAGATTCAGTGATTTATTTATTTTTATTTTTATAATAAATAGTTGCAAATGCTTTACAGTATTATCCAGAATATATGATGGCAGTCTTGCATGTAACTGCAGATGTTAGAGAATACATCCTTTAATGTATAGCAGTACAACACTATTTATAAGATGTGTATGTCAATAAATGGTTCTGCTTTGCTTTGTTAGTTATTAGTTGCTGTCTGTGGATGTTACCGTTTTAAAGGCGTCCCCAGTTTCATAAGATCAGCGTCCAGTCCCTGAGTATTTATAATTTCGCAAATAATAAACGTGCTTTCTAACATGATGTGAGGACGCTGACAGCGTCACCGTGGTAACAGCCCTCAATTACCCATGATTGGCCGACCCGTGGGAATATTTAAATTCCCCCTGTGCGCTGATTGGCTGGTGGGCGGTCGGTGGAGCCGTGAGAGTCTGCACCGTTCCGGGTTATTGTCAGTCTCGGCAGCCCGGCGCAGGGGAGAGGCGCAGTACCTATGAGCGTGCCACTGAAACGCGGAATACAGACGAATTATTGATTTAAGTTCATTAATTCTTGCTTGATATTACTATCAACATAAGCTGCAACCTTTGGAGCCCTTCAGCGGAATAATTAAACGGACATCGGAGTTAAAATCGCGACGCAAGGTTTCCGAGCAAGGGAATGAAGAGAACCGCTGGAAGTGAACGGTGATTTCTCTTCTCCGGGATTAAACGGCGTATATTAAATTCCTGCACCTGCTCTCCTGTTAAAGGAATATCGCCTTAAACAAAACCAGGGCTTTCCTTGAATATTCCGTGGATAAAACATCCCTCATGATTGTATACGCCAAAGTCTGTTCGGTGTTTTGGATTTAAGGACATTTGCCAAACGCAGTTTATTTAATTGGCAGAGCACTTATTTATTTATCGGATTCGAGTCAGCAGAATAAGCTGTCGTTTCTACTGGAGTTTGCAATTTCCTACTAAGCTTTACTGGGAGATTATTCCAGTAAGTAAACGGGTAAAAAAATCCTGACCGACGGAATCATTACGCTCGAAACGCAGTTAACGGAGCGCAGTTGACACAACGGCATTTTGGGGGAACAGCTTCTCACTTTGATCCGCTGTCGTCCTTTTCAGGAAAATCTCAGATCGGAAAATCATTGCAAAATAAGAATAAACCTTAACAGAAATAAACTGCCCAGCGATCCTGCTGAAAGAGCTGTTTTGGATGACTTTTTCCTCTTTTTTTACGGTCGCGAAAAACGCAGATAAAAGGAAATCAACTCTTAATAAATCAGCTGAATATACCAGGGATTATACATTTTTCCATATCATCTAAAGACAGAATGAGAAATTATTGATTTTTCCCCCATCATCATTTTCCCCTCTTCTGTTTTTCGTCCGCTTCACGTTCCCTCAAGTCCTGTCATCACAAACCTGCATGGAAATCTAGTCAGCACCACAGAGCGATTTATGGTAAATATGCTTTCCTCTATTCACAATTTCAGCCTTTATTGACCTTTAAAAATATGCGTGTTTAAGTAGATGTTTTTATTTAATAATTAGTGTTTTAAGCAACCTATATAGTCTAGGTTATCATAATTTAAGTATTGCTACAAAGTCGCAGCACGCTTAGTTATTTATTTTAAAAAGTATTTATTTTTAATATGAAAACAAAACCCTCTGACCGTTTTGTTAGGATAACTTGACTGGCCCAAAAGGATTGAGATAAAGTTGGTTTTATATTCACACACTAGGACTTTTTCTCCTTGATAATTTAATTTCAGAAAAGTAGTCTTTGCCAATTTTAAATGGTGAAATCATATTAGCAGCCAATGACTATTAAAGTACTACGTTATTTAGGCTGCAGTCAAAAAATAGTGAAAATGTTGTTTTCAAGTAATACTTGCATATGTTTCCAGACCGAATATTCAATGAATTATGGTAAACAATATAGGGAGCATGTCACAAGTTGTCACTGAACCAATGTGCGAAAATAAAACCAACTTTACCTCAGTCCCATAAGGTACCTATTCATAATACTAACTACGTTTTAATCATAGTGTACATAGGTAAACTTACTTTAAGATATGAAGGATGTGTATAGTACTAGTGAAATCCCAATTATGCAAAATGTGATATCTACTTTGACCGAAGGGTAACTGAATCGCCTTTGGCTGCATGGCGATTTTCAGCAATGATTAGCTTCATTTGAATAACGCTTCGCTTCTGTTGCCATATAATCGTGTGAAGTGCTGTCGGGTGGCGTCTTTTTGGTCCCCGACAGAACATGCAACCTTTGTTTCACAGTTTTACCTGTAATAAATAAAGGAAGTGCAGTAAAATGGAGGTGTCGGGCGCTGAATGGCCCCAGGACGCGCTTTGATGTGCACTATGGGTGTTTAAAGAGTGCGCTGACAGGATGAATGCTCTCAAAGCATAAAATCTGGTTACAACACGAAGGCAGGCGAGAGAATCTGAATAAAAGGTGCGAAAGTCTTTGCCAGCACCTCCTCGTCTTAGCTGCAGCACAGAGTGTATGTGTCAATGATTTCCTTTATGACTTAATCTCTAACTACTGCATTTAAACATTGGCTTTAGTGGTTGAAGTTCTGGGCTGGTAAGTACAGGGTTGTAGGTTCAAATTATCACAGCTGTGCCCTTGAGCAAGGCACTTAACCTCAGGTTGCCTCATGAGGCTGACCCTTCTGAAAAGAAAGATGTTTTGGGTAAAAGCATTAGCAGCAGGTTTTGGAGCATCTGGAAGGTGTGATTGATTAATTCTTTTGTTTGTTTAGGGTGTTTTTGGGTGGTGGTTTTGGTTGTCATCTGGATTTTCATGTAAAGTGGCTCAATATCGGCCATTCCTTCTACATTCATGCTTGCAGTTTCCAAGAACTGTTGTTTTGCGTATTCTATCTATGAAATCTAATCAGCGAGTGCTTGTATGCCGGCTAAAGTACAGCCTTGGTTTTATTTGGCTGGGAAGGAAGGTCAGTTGGACTAAACAAATTTTAGTTCTTCATCCAGAGACTTTAACTTGTTATTTCCAAGCTTTCATTGAGATTATCAAGGATAGTTAGTAAACTTTTTCCCTGTGTCCGGCTTTACATGCCCCAGGAGGAGTTTGACCAAGCTTATCATACTTTAAAATAAGGTTTTTTATTGGCGGTAAGGCTTCCACATGTAACCTTATTCATCAGTTGACATTTTCTTTTGCACAAAGGTGGAGATATTTATTTAAACTAATAATTTTCTCTTTGGGGGACTCAAAAAATATACTATGGCATTTTGCATAACACTCATTTTGAACACAAACTTCTAGCCAACCAAATGTTTTAAAAATTCTGTGGTGTGCCTTAAATCAAAGTGCATTCTGAACAATGATGCTAAACATATTGAACAGAGGCACATTTTAAAGTATTAATTTCTTCTTAAAAGTAGTCCAGGTTGTTTAACATTGCAAAACAAGTAGCTGATTAAAAAACGTTGTATTTAGAGGGTGTGAGCATGCATATTGATTGTCTGTCAGAAAAGAGAGTTTTATTTTCCGCCATACATCACAATTTGAGTCTCACGAGGCCTCCCGTCATTTCTTTGCTGCTCTGACTAATGCGATTGGCCCCCTGCTCCATGGTGGACGTTCCACTCTGCAAGTCATCACTCTGGAGGCTTAGGGCTCTGGCTCTTAGCTCGGCTCCAGCATGTGGCCTTCCTCAGGGCCTGGCAGCCTCATTACCCCAGCAGAGTCCCTCACTCTGAGGGCTGCGACTCCCTCCACCCGTGGAGACAGCACCTGTCAAGGAGTATGCTCACCACTCTATTGAATAAAACATTCAGTGATGTACGAGTGGAAAGGTTCACCTCCGGGGGCCAGAGTTGCCTCATTTCCTACTCCTGCTGCACATCCGTGACCCGCTGAGCAAATTGGCCCGGTATTAGCTCTGTGGCTCGATCTCACCTAAACAAATAGAGCTTCCAGCATAATGCTAATCTCAGCTGAGCCGAGCATGCATGGGGGAGAGGGGGAGATAGCTGGTGGCGAGATGGTACGCTCTAATATTTAGGTCACTGAATGGCCTTAGCATTGTTTCTCATTTTTCATTGCTTATTTAATTTTCCCTCTTTGTCAGCTTCTAGTTTTTGTTGACTTATTCCACGTCTGACTCGATCACAATGCCACATTTGCACACGTTATTAGTTTTGGGAGTCAAACCTGCATTTTCCTTGTGCACAGTAGGTTTTTTTTACACTGGAGGTAATTTTAACAAAGTTTGACAAGAGATAACTCATGTCAAGATGTTTTAGAAAAACTTCATGCCCTGTAAGACATCCAGAACAACCCTTTGCCTATTGTACCATCATCAACAGAAAGGTTACTCTTGATGGAGATATGCTGTTTGGGTGCAACTCAACCTCTGCAGACTGTATTGAACCGGAAGGATCTTAATGAGATTAAATCAGGAGCGTATTTCCAGAGGTATGAAGTCGAACTGGTAGCCGATTCTGCTTCTGCTGCAGATGTTGATGGATAGTTTAATTTTGGAAGGATATTATTAAAGAAGCGTGCGCTGTTCATTTGAATATAGAGATAAGTGTGCAGATTGATTGATTGATGGCCATGGGGTGAAATCACTCAACCGTTTTCTTATTAAAACCAAGGAGAGCGAGAGCCTCTCTCATGAATATCTTTATATTAGTAAAAGTTTAATTTCCTGCTTTATATATTAATCTGTTTTTGGATATCGTTTCAGCTAGAAAAGTCTTGGTGATTCACTAGTCATACAATCAAACCTTTCTTTTAGGAGCGGCCTGTATTTACGTGCTTTGTTTTCATTCTTTGATAAAAGAACGCTACCAGAAGACACAAGATCATCTACCCATCCACGAATTCAGCAGCCCATAAGATGCAGCCCTAAAGACAATAAGTGTGCAAGGCTGCTTCTGAGGTTAGATGCACAGCAGTGATGGGACGTTCAAACCTTTAATGCGACCCGGATCTTTTGTGACAACCTTCCCATCATAGGACTCAACATGCCTAAAATATGTAGTCAGCAAAGTTTTTTACAATTACGTTTTGCAACCCAACTGAAGCATGATTCATTTATTTAAAAGCCATTAAGACTTTCTCTCATGAAATAAACTTTCCTCATTAAAATAAATAAACAGATCCTTTCATTTAAGCCCTCTGTTTACCCACGCTGCAGTAGTTCAAGTATGTTTCAGTCACAGCAGGGTGTCATGTACTGTTTGTGTTCAGTTCACCTGCTGAATTGCTTTTTTTTAAGTCAGAGAGAGGTATCAGGCATGTAAAAAGTGAGTAGTTTGTGGATAAGTTTGTGGATTCATTTAAATTGATTCAGTTCGATTTTGAGAATTAGTTCAACCGGTTCACTTATCAGGTTTATCAAGTTTAAAGAACGATTTGTTTGTGATCACTAATACACAGTGCTTAATTTGTAAATTATGAGATCCTGGAATAGATCAGAGTAACGGATCCGGCATGTTACCAGAGGAGGTAGTGGATGTTCCAGATGAAAGTGAAGAGTGTTGGGGAGTCGCGAAAGAAAGCGAAGAGTGGGGCGGGGGTGCGTGTGGGGAGGGGGATCAGTAAAATGAGGTGCCGGATCAGATTTTAGATCCGACTTGTTCCGGCACAAATTAAGCCCTGCTAATACAGAAATAACCGCACAAATGTGTTCAATGAATCCTTTTTTAAGTCTATGTTCAGGTCGTACTTGATGCTGTCACCATGATACTGTCATATCCACTCCTTAGTTTTGTCGCTTGAGCAACAGCGAGGAAGACTAGAGGAGAAACATCTTCATCTTTGCAATGGCATCAGGATTACAGACTGGTGTACGGGTCAAACACCTGACAGCGCGAAGCAAATAGTTTTGCTTCTAATAGGCATACAGTAGGTGTATGTATTAAATACATTTACAAAGACGAAAACAAAGGACGTTTTTGCAATAATTTTAGTTAGGTTCAGTTAGTTTTGAAAGTACACTGTACAGTTTTAGTTAGTTCTACTTAAAAAAAAAAGTTTTTATTTTTATTTCACTTAACGAAAATGTTTTCGTTATTTTTGTAACGTCTAACTATCTCAAGACTTCTCAGGCTCCTACTAGATGAATGAAACATTAAGTACATGAGAGAAATATTCACATTTCTAATAGACTGATTATATGGAATTGAAATGTGCTCTGGTAATGTGCATGAGGTCACAGCCACCCAAACCCTATTGTTTGTCTTCTGCTGAGGTTCAGTTGAATTTTAACACAAGTTAGGGGAGGGTATGGGGTGAGGCAAGACCTGATGTCGACCTTGTCCCAGATTCAGCTGTCGCCTATGGTAGTGTTCAAAATGGAAAACCTGATGTCAACAGTAGCGCGCACAAAAAAAAAAGTGTCTAAACTTACTGGTTCCTTTTACTTTCGCCAACAGAATGGGTCTCTTTCATCTTGTGCATTTTTTGAAATCACTGGTACTTTGAAAAATGAATAGACCAATTTACTGTGGCTGCTGAGAAATATAGAATAGAAAAGAGTGTCAAAAGAAAATGTCTTTGTTAGTAGTGAAAGTGCGGTGAATGGATTGTGAATGCTCCTGTCTCGCTGCTCTCCTACAGAGCTCCTCCTGCGAGTATTGAGTGTTAAGGAGGTGCCATTGTTCCGGAAGAGCTATTATATCTGTGCCCCTGGTAATCCGCAATTTCTATCCTCTCTCCCCCACTCCAATACCCGAGTAGTTCGTACAATGCTAATGTTCCCAACATCTGTTAACGCGCAACACCTGCGGTGGAGGCTGTTTGATTTTCTTCTTTATGGCATTCCTTTCTCCCCTGTCGCTACATAAAAGGCTCAGCCTGTGTTGCTTTCGTAGGTGATATTGATTAAAAGTGTCGGGAAGAAAATCCGAGCATGGAAATGGTGTCAAGTTGCGCCGCTCTAAATGGAATTTCAGGATAACGTGCGTTGTTGTTGTTTACTTGACCTTTGGTTTGCTGCGGTTTCAATTTCACCAGCTTTATCCACATCCAGATGAGACGCCAGGCTGAGGCTTGTTGATTTAGCCATTCCAAGGTCCTTCCTTCTCTGTCATCCCTAAAGCTTTAAGGAGATGATGTTTCTCAACTTATCATCAAAGGTGTTTAGTTTGGTTTGTTAAAAATGCTCCTCTTTTACTTGCAACAATGAGCATCGGAAGAAGCTGTTTTTCCTCTCTTCAGGCTGAAAGAAACACCTGTGGACATGCTTGTCATTTAAAGTGCACATGCAGGAAGAACGGCAGATTAAATGGTGTTTGTTAAACTTCACATCCTCTCTGCTTCATACATAATCGCACTAGCGAACAGGAGTCATATTCAAAGATTGGCCCTTTGAAGGGTAAATTGTTCTTCCTAAAAACAAACGGCTGGGTAATCGGCCTCTTGGGCAGATTGATTTCCTGCTAGTGACAGTGGGGGATGCTGGGAAAGTGGCTCTGCGCGCTCCTCTTGAAGGACTGAAAAGTTTGCCTGTGCATCAGTCATTGAGAATTACGGGAGTGTGTATTTTTTTAAAGAACTTTTCTGGAGAATTCATAGTGCATCTTGTTCCTCCTTATAAAGGGAGCAGTTCCATTTCCATGAGTTACGGCTTGGTGTTTTCAGTTAGTGACTTTGTTCTCCCTTCACTATTGTTTCTCTGCCAGCATAATTCAGCGAAATGCTTTCAGCATAGCTGTTATATGCCGTTGCAGATATCTTTGTTCTTTACTCCATTTTTGCGAAAGATTTGGGCAATATCCTGACTCCCATACCCTCCCATGGTTCATTTCATCATTGTGACATGCTGTAATGAAACCAGCATTGCAATCCAAGGCTCCAGTGTTTAGGCTATATTTTTCACCATTACTTTAAAGGGGTGATTCACCGCAAAATCATTCTTTACTCTCACCCTTGTATTTTTCCAAACCTGTATTCCTTGTCTTAGAGGAACTCTAAAAACACATCAAGTTTAAAACTACTTTTACAAATTGCAAAAACATACATTTCTGCCATTCTTTCTCCCCTAAGCCTTATTAAAAATATTTCAGTGAACTTAAAAACATGTTTAATCTCTCTCGTAATAATAGTGCAGATTTTACATTCTATCACCTACATTTATTTAAATAAATTTAAGAAATGTGCAAGATGCATCATCATCGTTCTTAATAGGAATAGACTGGGTTATGAAGAGGGGTTGCTTGATGATTTCCAAAAGTCTAATTAATTTAATGAAACCGTTACAATTACCATATTTTATCCATAACCTACTGAAGATAAAAATAATAGTTTATAGTTACTAGATACTATATAGTTTCTATTGTAGCTTATATTTACTAGTTCTGTTGAATTGAAAATAGAATAGACATGGTCTATTTTGTGTGTGTGAGTGTGAGTGTGTGCGTGTGCATGCCAGCCATATTCATAACCACCTCAGAGGTTATTGCATGTCTCGCATTGCTATTTTGTGGGTCATGGGCTAAACAGTTTGAGAACCCCTGTTTTAAAAGAAGCGTAACCAATCAAGAGTGAGATGTAACTGATGTGTTTTATGTCATAGAATAAAACGGGAAAATATCTTGAGTTTGTGGTAGCCACGAACCTTATTTAAGCCATTTAACTGAAATCCCATTCAAAAACCATGTTGACTAACCAGAAATGCTAAAATGCTAACTTGCTTCCGGGTTTTTGTATACAAGTTGACGACAGTTTCTCCGCTCTATTTATTTGTGGATAAGGGTTTTTATCTTTTTATCTTCAGATTCTGTATTCCACTTTACAAGGAAATTTATAGAGTTTAGAACAACATGAGGGTGAATAATGTTTGAAAGCAGTATTTGATTAGAAAAAATGACTATTTACTTGATAACTGATTGTGTTTCCTATCCTGGTTTTTAGTATTTTGCAGCTTCAATTTCTCATGAATTGAAATCCATAGCTTATCTTAGATCATTACAATGCTCCTGTTGACCCTTAAACTATGTCAACCCTGTTATTAGAAAGAACAGTGTTATTGTTTGAACATATGGAGCTTACTGATAGGACATGACACATGCATGAGATATGGGCTTACTGCAGCACAAAACAGAGTGACTGGTGTTCTCACAGAATGGAAAGTTCTCCTAATCCCCCAGGAAGGTAAGACGGGCCATGCTGAAAGTCAAAGCTCAATTATCTTTCATTCAGCCACCTTTCTAATAGTATCCTCCTTTTATTTAGTGCTTTTGAAAGAGAATTATACACAGCAAATGGCCTTTGCAAAGTCAAAAAAATAATAATATTTTGAGAATGTTAAATAAATAAGGGTAGACATATTTTCACTTTCATTTCCTAACAAAGTTGGCTGGCAAAGGGAGGAGGTAACATAATACCCCTGCTTTGCTTTAGCATCTTATTTATTAACATTGTGGTGGGCAGCCTTTAAAGTGGGGGGGAAAACTGCATGCTTGCGTTTCTGTTCCAACGTATTAAAGCTATTAAAATGTAGTGGGAGCCTTAGACTGTGACCTGTTTACAAATCCTGTTTAGTTTACTGCCAGGGAAAATGGGTTTTGTCATGCGGTGCGGTTGAAAGTTTAACACATTTAATTACACTCTTAACCGTGGCCAGAAAGACAGAAGTTGATTGTTTACTTTCAAAGCGGGTTACGTAAATCAAACTGGCGACAATGAACAAAAGTGTCATGGACTGTGACTTAGACGGCCCTGATTCTCTTCAGGCCCATGCAATCTATATCATACGCGCCATGTGTTTCATAAAGGCAGTTAGTCAACTTGTAGTGTTGTCGAGAGGTAATGAAATTTCCACCGAGCGCAGGAAACAATGCCTCCGGCCTCGGCCGTGTGCGATTAGCAATCCCACACCCCCACTGCCAACTTCACACTGTGTGCTGGGAATGCAATGCGCTATACTAAAAAACTCTGGAGATTTGTATCACACACTGCCAGACGTAGATGTTTAATTGTTGATGCCGTTAATGGGTCGAAATGCAATTTCTCACACAGGTTGGTGATTGAAAACGCCATTGCATAGGGCTTTTCCCCCATGTTAATGTTATTGTTTGGAGACAGTGGTGAACAGCACACACACACACTCCCCTAATGTAATGCCATTATTTCTGTACAGCACTCCGCCGCTGTAGGCTGGGGTTTCTGCCATTCTCGGCCAGTGTTATTGCTCTTGTCAAAAGGTTCTAAACCAACAGTGATATTAGGCCCTCGGGCGTCTACTTTTCTGCATGCCTTCCTCTGCTTGAGCACAGGAGCCTGGGACGAAGACCGGACAGACACACACACACATACACACACCCAAACCTCCTGCTTTATTACCTCCTGCCTGCTCCTGGAATTGCTTTCCTCCCTCGAGTGAGCCAGGCATAGGCAGCTTTATTGTGTTAACCTATTTGTGTGTCAAGAGCGATTGCGCCACTTTTTATCACTGTTTGTATTTGGATGGGTGGGGGCGGGGGGGTTAGATGGATGGACAGACACCTCGCTCTCCTCGAGGGGGGGAGATAATGACTGGTTGCTAAGCAATTTTTAGCCGCCCTCCCCAACCCTTTATCTGTAGTAATCACTTTTATCTCTCAAAGATGTCATGTATGATTATGAGTCCGCTCTCATCCTCTGAAATCTGCCTGATGGCTCTTTCATCGGGCTGGCGTATGAGAAGCTGGACGTTTATGGACCGCCCAGTTGCTCTAATCTAATTTGATATATTTGTTGAATTGCATTAATTATGAATGGTCAGACTGAGCTGTGGTCTAGTGGTTAACGCATGTGCTCTTTTTGTCTGGGTATAATTTGTGCTAGCATCATGTCCCATTACTATTCGTCCAGTTGTTGTTGTTGTTTTTCATTCTTTTTACCCCTTAATCATTAATAAGCCCTTCTAAAAGTATGGCAAAGGTTGATAATTTTTTTGTATATATTCATTTGAGCTATTATTTAAATGAACAGGCAGCTGTGGCCAAATCGCTAGAGAGTTGGACTTGGGACCCAAAGGTCCCGGCACATAACCAACATTCTCTTCCACCGTCAATACCAAGGCTGAAGTGAGTCCCTTCAGCAAGGCATTGAACCCAAAATTACAAATATTATTCCTTTATTTATTTAGGTTATTTATCTTTTTTTCTGGTTGTAAAATTCATATTTATTTGAAGAAAAACATTAGGGAGTCATACATTTTACCACAAATTTCCAACATGTTTAAAAACAATTGATTCATTTGTTCATGCTTGGCAGGTGCTCTTTAAATGCAATTCATTTGAATAAGTGTGAACACTGGCATACAAAACTGTTCACACCAAATAGCAATTCGCATGCCAGAGGCATCTAAATCAGTGTTTCTCAACCATGTTCCCAGAGTCCACCAGTTCTGCACATTTTCCATGTTTTCTTAACCAAACACCTGATTCATATCATTAGCTAATTAGCAGAGACTGAAATACATGCAATGGGTGTGACTGACAAAGGAGACATCCAAAAATGCAGTGTTGGTAGCCCTCCAGGATTGTGGTTGAGAAAGACTGATCTAAATGAACCAAGCACATGACTTAAGTATATATATATATATATATATATATATATATATATATATATATATATATATATATATATATATATATATATATATTATTATTATTATTATTTATTTATTTATTTTTTTTTTCTTGATATAGTCACAATACCACCCATTACAGTTCGGTATGGGTATTGGATACTTGCATCTATCACTTTTAGGCCTTATTCTTCAAAGCGGAATTGCGTCCGTTTTTGCGATTGCTTTAGCACTTCCAATTCAGTTGTTAATGGGAGAAATGGCCAGCAATAATGAACAACAGAAAACGGTCTAACTGCTTGCTCTACAAACAAGTGTGTATATGTCTATACATTAGGGATGCTTCGATCAGGATTTTTGGAGCAAATACCGAGTAACGATTCCTTGTCATTGTGATTGGCCTATACAGAGTACCAATTCGGATGCTTCAAGCTTCATATAACTTTAACATTCCATAAAGCATGTTTTCCCTCTAAGTATGATACTTAAGTGGAGATCTTTTCTAAGAGAATAAATAAAGGATGCTTCATATAATCCCTCAAACACTTCTCTTATAACTATATAGTGTGGATGCATCCTGGTCAGAAGCAGCTTTACAGAAATTAATGGATACGACAGATAAAACAACTTGTAAGAATAATAACTAACGAAGCAATTTAGAAACATTGGAAATGACGAAAGAACAATTCAAAATGTCTCAATGAAGAAAAATTTTGCAGTGCATATTTGATGCATAAGAAATTAAAATGGATCTTCCTCTGCTAGCAAATCGGTAAACAAACACTTGCGATCGGTTTGTGTGATCGGGCAGATTAGCGAGCACAGATTGAGTCATAAATTGTGATTATCGGCCGATACTGATCTCCGGCCTATTGTTTGAAGCATCAATATTATACATAAAAACAATAATAATATAATAAGAAAAGATCAGTTTGCAACATGAAGCTACATAACGAGCCATTTTTAATGTCTAAAAATCATTAGAGTGTATGAGACCGAAAGTCTTCAGCCAAAAAGATTCCAATGGCTGCTCCCGCTTGTACATTGAAAATAAGGTCAATGATAGTCTGAAGTCAAACAAACCATGAGTTGTGCACAAATGTCCATCTTTTTAGTGCTTTTGCAAATCTTCCTTGTTGATCAGTTAGTGCTTCTTTTAAAAACCTTGGTCAACTCTTCCCAGAGAACTTTGGCCCTAGATATGAGGGGGTGATGACTGCATGCCAATATTGCCCTCATTGGCTCATTTGTTGTGTTCTTTTTGTGCACTCTAAGTTTTATTAACATTTTGATTGAGTTGGTGGAACTGCTGACCCTCTACGGACTAATGAATTGCCTGTGCCGCTTAAGAGAGATGAGAGGTTTGGCAGATGTAGTTGGCCCAATGCCTGAGTGTTTTTATCAGACCTCACTTGCTGAAAAGGTAGACGAGAAAGGCTTTTTATTGTTTATAAAATCTCACATTTGCAACCTCCTCTGTTTGCACGTGCATGTGTGCTTCTTCAGCCTGACCCCAATTTACACACTGCCTTTTTCCAGCGAAAGTCCTTGATGTTCTTTTAGCTCGCACCGAGTTTCAGGCGTAATTTGTGTGCGGCCAATTATCTTTCCAGCTTTGAAGACTTTCCTCTTGCTTCTCCAGGTTGGGATGCAAATTAATTTGGAGCTTCCCGAGAGCCTCAAAGCCCAAATTAGACTCTGGTTTAAAATCAAGGATCTCTTGCTTTTAATTTGACATTTCACTTTTGATTTCTTTTGGGCTAGGAAACACCTTAATTGCAGGTTTGAACCAGCTCAAATAAGCAGAATCTTTTGTGGTCTACCGGTGGAAACGTTCAATGGTGGTCTTTAATATGTACTGTTTAGGCCCATTTTGTGTTTAGATTGCTCTAGTTAGTCTTAGAAACGCACAAGCAGAACTTTGAACAGCTCAAATAAGCAGAATCTTTTGTGGTATACCGGTGGAAACGTTCAATGGTGGTCTTTAATATTTACTGGTTAGGCTCATTTCGTGTTTAGATTGCTCTAGTTAGTCTTAGAAGCACACAAGCAGAACTTTGAACTGGTAATGGTTTACTATGTTGGTGTGGGTGCATTTGCTGACCTGTTATCGGTCTGGTGTTTGAGTATGCACAAGTTATTTGTTATATTGATGGGTAGTGGTTAGAGGATGTGGCTTAATTATTGATAAATATCAGTCTGAACCCTTTGACGGTTCATAGTTCCTTTTCGCATTTAGCTTGCGGTTCCACCAAAAAGCCAATCACATGTTGATGTAGACGCAGGGCTGGTTTTAAAGTGGCCTATCATCTCATTCGATTTGTGTTTCATTTGAAAGTCAGTCATCTGAAGTTGCTGGCATCGGATGTGATTTCTGAAGGTTTGGATGTGTTCAAGAGTTCTGTCTCCTCATCCTGTTCCTCACTGAAGCAGCTCTGCACAGATTCCATGGGATCCGTCTGTGAGACCGGCTGTGACAGCTCTCCTGTTCATGGAGTCAGAATGCAGACATGCTGAAAACACAGCGCACACGTTCTAACCTCCCATGTGTGCCTCCTCTGGAACATCTGTCCAGCTGTCAGCTTGTCTCAGCCAATCAGATTCTGCTGTGGGCAGTAACTGTGGAAGTGTAGCTGGAGTTGTCTGTCTGCATGTGTGTCTGTCTCTTTCTCTGAGGAATATGAGAGTGTGTTGGAGCAATGCTCTGTGCTTTTACACCAAGCATGCGCTCTCTCACACACACACGCTCCCTCTGTGCCTGTTTACTAATAATGTGCAGAGATGTGAGCAGCAGATGGTTCCTAATTTTTCTTTTTTCTCTGTATGATTTTTCATGTTTAATCCCAATTTCCAAGTAACGCTGTCAACTTATATCATTTTCAGAACGTTTTTAATTGAAAGTGGTTTGTACACGAGTGGTTTGAAAACATTTGAAGTGTTTCTTTTTTAAAAATGTTAAATTAAAGCAGATTCATTTTGCAGGAAAGTACACTTTTAGTTTTTCACATTTAATTTAACATGTAACTTTGTGCCACTGTTTCATTCAAAGATACCTTGATAAATATATAGTATACAAATAGTCATTTACAAATCTACAAATGGGGCGGCTCAGTGGTTAGCACTGTCATCTCACAGCAAGAAGGTCACTGGTTCGAGTGCTGGCTGAACCAGTTTGAATTTCTTTGTGGAGTTTGCATGTTTTTCTTATGTTCAGGTAGGTTTCCTCCGGGTGCTCTGGTGTCCCCTACAGTCCGAAGACATGTGCTATAGTATACGAGTGTGTGTGTGTGTGTGTGTGGATGAGTGTGTATGGGTGTTTCCCAGTACTGGGTTGTGGCTGGAAGGGCATCCGCTGTGTAAAACATGCAGGATAAGCAAATCGCCAAAATGGAGACATCAGCATACCATAGTCTTTCTGCTTTTACAGAATCTTGCTTTTGTTACCAAAGCCAAAATACAAAGAGCCATTTGCGTCTATCAGCTGCAAAAAAAAAAAAAAAAAAAAATTTTGTTCTGAACATTACGCAATGTCTGCAGAAGTTGTTTTGGGTCAGTCCGGCATGTCACCAAGGGACATACACACGAATGAACGTTATAAAAAAATGAAGTTTGTTGTATAGTAGAATGTTTACTTCCGTTATTTAGTATGATTGCATTCATATCAGAAGTGACCCATACCAAAGTTTCCATAAACTGCACCCCAGACCACCTCTTTCAGACAGAATCGGTACAGTTAATGGGTGCGCACCAGAGTTCAGAAGACACATTCAAACTAGGTAAACGTAGTGTACTCTGACCTCAAACAAACCCGGGTGTGGACGAAAAGTGCTAGTGTGAAAGCACCATAAGCTGAAGAAAAACAAATGAATCAATGAATGAAATCTTAATTTTTTTTCAGAGTGTTTCTGACTGCTGAAGAATGTTCTTTTGAAAATATAACTTTGATTGATTTTGTTGAACTTAAAAATAGTGACGTTAGGTCTATCAATAGTGCAGCGTTTTGTTGACTCAATCTGTCATGCTTCCTTTTGTAAAACAGTTTATTGCTGCTTGCTACTGCTTGCAACTCTCAAATGGTCGCTCACTGAATTCTAAGAAGGACTGTGCCCGGTCAGTACCTGAATGGGAAAGCTAGGTTGCTGTCGGTAGTGGTGTTAGTGAGGCTACCAGGGGGTGCCCAACCTGCGGTATGGGTGGGTCCTAACCCCCCAGTATAGTGGAGGGGACACGATACCTCTCAGTGAGCTCCATCTTTCGGATAAGATGTAAAACCGAAGTCTTGACTCTCTGTGGTTGTTAAAAATCTCGGTCCTTCGAACAAGAGTAGGGATTAAACCCCGTCATCCTGGCCAAATTTGCCCACTGGCCTCTGTCCATCATGGCCTCCTAACCATCCCCATATCGTAGTTGATCTTCTCTCCACCAATGAGCTGGTGTGCGGTCTGCCGCAATATGGCTGCCGTCGCGTCATTTATGTGGATGCTCCACACTGGTGATGGATGAGGAGATTCTCTACAAAAATGTGTAAACCACTTTGAGTGTTCAGAAAAGCACTATATAAATGTAAGGAATTATTATTAATATTATTACTATTTTTATAAAAAATGTAGTTGATGAACTGGTTAATCATTTTAAGCTTTATCTCAAATATAATTTTTCAAATGATCCATTATCCCAAAAACATTTCATGCTCACTTGTTTCAAGTTTGATCCCAAAATAGTTTTCTCCCAAATAATTTTCAGTACTTTCTCCTAAATTTTGTCCAAACTTGCAAGCCATTATTTGATGTTGTGTTTTAAGTACATGAGCCTCTTTTTCCTCCTTGTAAGACGAGCACTGTGTGACCAGTTCCTAATGCTCACTATCTCTTGGCTGTTAGATCATAGCGCCTTTTACTTGACCGCTTCTCTGAGAGACTCCATTCTGAAGCCCCATCCCTCATCAGTGGCACAGGATGGCACTTCAGATAAAGGAGGAGAATTCTATTTATGTCCGCCTGTAAACAAAGTCCCAGTGAGGGAGAGCTAATGGCCTGGAACTGACGAGAGCCTGGAGGGATATCTCACTCTCCTTCTCCCTCCCCTCTCTCAGTCATCTTGTCACCCTCTTTTCTCTTCGTCTTTCTAGTCATGGTGGTAGTAGAAGGGGGAGGGGGGAGGGGGGGGGGGGGGGCGGGGGGGTTTGGGGGGGGGGACAGGAACTGCATCGAAGCAGTCAGTTTTCTGATGCGAGGAGAAAGGCTTCCAGGTCCTAGGCATCAAAAGGATTGAGAGGGGAGGTAGACCGAGAAGACCGGGGGAGAATTTCTCCTGGGAAGAGAGTGTAGTGAGAACAGCTGTTCGAAATGTACTTTCTTGCTTTCCCAGTTTCTTTGGCCCTATCTCAAAGTTCAAATCCACTGCACATCAAACATTTATCATACACTTTTACATCAATTCCTCTAGATGTTGGACCAGTGATGTTTTTGAAGGGCTTTTGATCTTCAGCTCTTTACGGCGCGAATTGAATTTCTTCTGACATATGGTTGCGATGGTATGCTTAAAGTATATTTTTGATTGGTCCCGTGTGGAATCGACTAACTTTCATAGATGCTATTCTGCAGATTAATTACCGTCTTTATTTTGGAAGGACATCTGATTGATGTTTCCTGCGAGGTGACAGCTGCTGGTTATTGGGGAACGCTTGATTGATCCGCACTGATGGAGCAGAGACGAGCCATGAAACTCTCCCATTGAGTGTCACTTACGATGTGTCTTGAAGCGCCAGGCCCATTCTGTTCTCTCTCGCGCGTGCGAGTGACAGACTTGTGCTGGGTATTGAAACGGGGATTGTTAAGCAGACGCTCGGTGGTAACGCTTTGTGTTTTGATTGAAGGGCAGAGACGGCATCTTCTCTGCAAAACCCGATTTCTGCTCAGGCTTCTACCCTCCCCTCCTCTTCACGCCGACACGTTCGCTAACCCCGATGACAAGCGAAATGCTGCCGCTTGTGACTTTTCGTTTTATCATTCAAATTCATCCCATTGATGTTGCTGGCTTTGATTGACAGGCAAACTTGAGAGAGTAGCGATAGCAATCAGTCCTCATCAGCTGCGTTTTTGACCGCGGACAATAGTTTCTCTCTTTCGGTTTTCACACTCCTCGTTTTTGCACGTCCCCCTCCCTGCTGTCACAGAAAACTCAGACGATTGCATTTCTGTCACGACAGAGGGCTATTAATCTTTTAAATCCGAGCCAGACCTGAGCAGCATTGTGTTCTGGAATCCGAGAGCGCTCTGTGGAGACCACTCTGAAAAAGAGCGAATGGGGGGAACATAACGGCTTCGTTCTCTTTGTGAAGAAGAAACCGAAGCTTTCTGAACGCTCACAATATTAGAAATCTAATCTATCAGAGAGCCTGCAATAGACGAGCAACATGCAGATGGTGAGGTGATTGTGAAATCAGGCTGCCTGCTTTTACCTGATATCCCTTCAGCCCTTTGCTCATTCAATCTCATCTAACTCATTCAGTGTCATGCAGGTGAGTTTTTCCCGGTCAGAAAAGTCCACGTGACTTGCTTTAACCTTTATTTTAGTAGAGGAAGGTCAGTACGTTGTCTCTGCTCTTTAGAAAGGTCGTTGCACTGAGGTCATGGGTTTAGGCCAGGAGATGCAGGATCGCCGTGCTCAGGCACCCTTGGATTGAATCATGTGAGTTCATTGCCTGGCTCAAGGGCAAAGCAGCAATGGAAAAAATGGACACATTAGAACAAACATGCAGCTAACAAAAGTTAACATCCTGTTAAGCAGTAACTCCCCAGTAAGTAAGCTCTGTTGCAGTTGTGATTTTTATTTTTTGTGCAAAACCCCTTGTGAATTGTTACCATGTGGTTTGGTGTTATTTTATGTAAGGTGTTTTAGATTGTTGCACATCCCAAATCTCTGATATTCTCTTCCCCTGACAGGGCTCCGATCCTTCCTTCAGTGTAGGCCTATTAGGGGTGCAACGGTTCAATCTACTCACAGTTCAGTATGTATCATGGTTTTATGTATGGTACGGTTTGTGTTATGCTTAGAAAAAAATGCCTATGGAACAATTCAAAGAACAATAAACTTATTTATTGGGTAACAAACACCTGACAATGCAACAGCTTCACACATACGACTTAAGATTTGCATGTTCTTGCATTAATTAAATAAAAGTAGGGCATTTTGAAAATTATATGTTCAAATAAATTGATTAAGAAAATGAGCTTAAATTACACCTTTTTCTGTTTTACATCTCGACTTAACAGTCTCAACCAATTATGCAGATAGTAATTGTCAATACATCTTAATAACTGAGCACTTTTAGAGTACTGTCTACTTCTGTTTACATTATGCTTTCATTACCAAGGCAACAACGCATTTTTGCTTATGATTTCTATATGCTTTTATTATGATTCCAGAGAGCCCCGTTTCACTTAGCACCTTCGTAGTGGATAAAACTTAAGCAAAGAGAGGGCGTTTGGCTCTTCTCTCTTAATTCAGTGGACACAATACATTGAGAAGAAAACATTTCTTAGCAGACAGTGGGTAAATGGAGTGAATAGTGGGAGTGATTGGGTGGGGAAGAACACCCAGAAAGAGTGGGACTGAAGAAACAGACCTGTTGTATATCTGCGTCCTTATTGGATGCTTCTTGGTTGGCACACGGACCTCAATTTGCCTGTTAGTGACCACTGATCCCAGACTGTCTTTACAACAACAAAAAATGGCAATGTTATGTTTTTATGTCTGTCTAAATTTAAATTGAGTCTCTGTTGAAACACTGATAACAATGCGCTGTGATTTAGCCTCACCTGCGCATTTGTGCTCTATCTACTTCACTTGCCACGCTGAAACACACAGAAACTCCACACGCATGTGAGGAAACGTGATGTCAACAACAGATTTACATACTAAGAGGTGATTGGACAGTTCTTTGCATATGCAATGGATGTGAAAGATAATCGGAAGCGTACAAAGGCGGACCTGTTTTGTTGCAGTTGTTTTTATTA
This sequence comes from Danio rerio, assembly GCF_052040795.2. Lineage (NCBI taxonomy): Eukaryota > Metazoa > Chordata > Actinopteri > Cypriniformes > Danionidae > Danio > Danio rerio. The sequence goes on from NC_141025.1 coordinate 20,608,596, forward strand.
AAAAACCAATATTAATAATGCATATTCTGAACCGCCGGTCACAGGACGCACCGAACCGTGGGAGGACAATGTCATGATACATTTTTTTTACCGAGAACCACTGCATCCCTAATATAATTATTCTTCTAACTAACCTATCATTCATGTTTGTTGTACTTTGGTGGGTTAGTAGTAGTTTGAATCATGAGCAATAATAATTGTGATGCTTGCCACCATTAATTATGTGGAGAAAGTTTTATTTTTAATTTATTTTTTTCATGTAAAACAACCGATAGTCAGTGTTAACCTTTCATGTGAGCTTTTAAAGCAAGGCCGGAGACTCATTTTATCACAAAAACAGCAGGCAGTTCTGCCGAAAAGACTTTCTCTGTTAATGAAGTGTCGCCTTGTAGGAGGCATTAAGAATTATAAAACACGCGAGTTAAGGAAAACAGTGCAGAGCCTCTAAACAGCATTTTTACAGTAAAGCAAGGAGGTCATTAATATTGGTTCAAACCTGCTTCTTTTAATTGCGTATTTGGCATTTAGCAGAGGCTTTTAATTCGGAATGACTCTCGGTATATACTAATTGCTAGAACAATCCCCCTTGAGCACCACAAGGTCAGGTGTCTTGTTCAAAGACAAAATGGTAATCGTTTCTCCAGAGCTATATGTTTTTACCCCTATATAATATCCCTTTGTTTTAGGCTGATGCCCTCACTTCCCCTCGGCTCCCTTCTTCCAATTAGTATGAGGTGTTCAGGTCCCCACCTAGGGAAACTTGATCCAGCGGGCTGAGAGCTCCAGACAGGGTTGGCTGGGTGCAGTGATGCACAGAGTGGTGCTACTCGATAGGGGTTTCTCCCAAGGACCACTCAGGGATGAAGCTTCATTGAATTTCCTCTCTAGAAAAACATGTTTTTGCCATGCAGGACTCCCAACCAAGGCAGATAAGGCGGTGGTGTACTTCTCATGTGGAGTATCCATCGGTTACAACAGATTTAGTTTACAAGTTGTATTTAATTTAGGAGATGGAGAAAATAGGAAATTGGAGAAAAAAGGTGCCTAAATCAGGTAGTCTTTTTAAGCTAGATTTTTACTTAATGTTTTTTAATAGCATGTCATTTAGCTATGGAGCTAGATCAAAAAACACATTTAAAAAATACAATATGCCCACAGCACAATTCACATTTACAAAATCCAATTTAATGTATATTTTAATATATATTTTAACCAAATAAATTGGATTTGTGTATGAAAATCATGTTTAAAACTTACGAATTGGATTTTTGTATGGATCGTGTTTTGAAATTACAAATTGGATTTGTGTATTTATGGATCACGTTTTAAATTCACAAATTGGATGTGTGAATTTTTCACTTGTTTTGAATTTACGAAATGGATTTCTGTATTTATGAATCGTGTTTTGAATTTACTAATTGGATTTGTGTATTTATTAATAATTTTTTGAATTTATGAATTGGATTTGTGTATTTATGGATCGTGTTTAGAACTTACGAATTGGATTTTTGTATTTATGGATGGTGTTTTGAAATTACAAATTGGATTTGTGAATTTTTGATTTGTTTTGAATTTACAAAATGGATTTGTCTATTTATTAATCGTTTTTTGAATTTAGGAATTGGATTTGTGTGTTTTGAATTTAGGAATTGGATTTGTGTATTTATTAATCGTTTTTTGAATTTAGGAATTGGATTTGTGTATTTTTAAATCATGTTTTGAATTTACCAATTGGATTTGTGTATTTACAAATAACGTTTTGAACTTATGAATTGGATTTTGTAAATGTGAATTGTCTTGCAGATGTATTAAATATATTTTGCAGATGTATTATTTCTGAGACTGATGTGGCTCCATATTTACTTCACTTGATGTATATTTATTAAGAGATTATAAAGCAGGATTTGAAATGTCACTTGAAAGGTCCTGATGGTGTGCAAATGATGACTGAATTTTCATTTTGTTCTGTGAACCATCCCTTATAAGTTTTTCCTTTTAAGAGGCTTTTCTTTTTGTCATGATATCATGTTCTTCTGCTTCGTTTAGCCAAACAATTTATCCGTCTAAATATTTGTGAAGTTTCCCAGCTTGCTGATAAAAAGAGCTGTTTGTTTTGATGATGCTCTGTCCGTCAGTAACCGTATCATCTCCGCCGGCAGTGTTTACTGTCCATTATGTCCGAGCAAACACAGCCGCCGCTGATCTTGTGTGCTCTCCACACAACCTGTCTCCTCAGAGTCTGGATCATAAAAGTGCATTCAAAGCTTTGAAATGCCTCCGCTCTCTCAAGCCCCAGACACTTGCTGCATAACTCAGCTGTGTGGAAGCATTTCAGCCCCCTCCCGCCCGCCCTTGCGGCTGCCCCGGCCCTGCTCCCTGTATTCAGGCGTCTCTCTTGACTTCTCCAGTCCTTTGTTTCCTCAGGGGATGGATGCAGCGGGCGGGGTGGGTGCGAGCTGTTCAATCAATAGCCGCTCCATCTGTCAGGCCTGTGGCTGGGGCTCAGGGCGGAGGATGGAATTCGGCACCGTCTGTGGGGTGTATGCAGTGGGCTTGTCACCGGATTCTCCCTGAATGGGGGACTCGAAGGCTGCTGTGCTGGGGTGGGGCCTAGCCCCCCCTGCCAACTTCCACTTTTGTACCGACTCCCTCCTTGCCATAGTGACTAGCGTGTGTAGATACGTATATATATATGTGTGTGTGTGTGTGTGTGTGTGTGTGTGTGGAGATGAGGCGTCTATTGTGTCATTTCACAGGCTCCCGGGAGACAGGGTCACCTTGTCCCCTGCACAAACGTGCCCTCTCTGGATATTTTCGCTGTGTGTTTCATACCAGGGCCAGACACCCAGGCTCTGAGCACATCTATCTCTCATCTCACCCCTTTTCAGATTCCCCCCTATTGAGAGAGAAAGTCTGGAACAGGGCATTCAAAGGGGACATCTGAGATAGTTGCACAGTTGACATCATTCTTTCTGCGAGACACTGGAGAAGCGCTGGATCTGTCTGTGCAGCTGAAATCTCCATAAACTGTCCTTTTAGGACACTGAAGACTGTATTTGTATGTAGGCTTTGTGGAAAAACTGGTCATTCATGCTGAACATTCAAAAATACTTTAAAAAAAAATAATAAATTCTGAAATTTCTAAATAATCCTATTTAGTTTCTTAATAAATATCTTTGGTTTCATCCTGGGCGTTTCACTTCAAATTCGTTCAAACAAATTATTTTATTCTCTTGTAAAAAAAGGTAAATTTAGTTGTTTATTGTTTACCAGTGTTTTGTGGTTAGCGTTTTCATGTGTACTGGTTCTCAAAAGTTTGGGCTCGTTATTTTTTTCTTTTAATGAATTTGTAGTTTTCCAATGATCACATGATCAAAAATTACAGTAAAAAGTTATGATTTTGTAAAAGATTACTGTTCCAAAAAATCCGTCCTTTCAAATTTTCTAACCTTCATAAAATCCTGAACACAAGTCACAATTCCATAAGATTAAGTTGCACAACAGTTTTAGCTTTGATTATAACAAGAAATTATAAGTACAAAAATGTGATAAAGTATCATGTGACACTGAAGATTGAAGATGTGACACTGAAGACTGACTTTCAATAATAGGAATACGATATTAAATTGTACAATTTCACAGTTTTACTGTGTTTTTGATCAAGTAAATGCAGCCTTGCAGGGGTGGACTTGAACAATAAGCGAGGTATGCAGCTGAAATTAGGGGAAATTAGGGGGGGAAATTAGGCCCCCGAACAATGCCAAAAAGCCTATATTAATCATATAGCTCTTTTATAAATTTTTCTATCATATGTTGTAAAATCTGTCTATAACCATTAAGATTTTAACGTTATTCTTTTCAAAACCGATGGCCCTAATGAGTTTAATTACAAATAATTAACTGTACATGGTTTGGACTTTTTACATTTTTATTTGTGAATTTGTTGTATTTAATTTTATGTTAGGAAGATAAAGGTTCCAGTTAAAATGAGTTTTTAACATGCAGTGTATTTAAAAAAAGAAAAAAAAAAGAATCAACCGAGAAAAGAGAATGATTGGAGTTTTAATGCTTGGGCCCAATACCCGGAATTGCTTGGGGCCCCCAAATCACTATTTCCACCCCTGTCGGTTAGCATAACTGACTTCTTTCAGTCATTTTTACAAATCTCAGTGACCAAAAACTTTTTAATGGTACTTGTCTTCCTGAAGAGATTTTTGTTATTTAAGACCTTCATCTATCTGTGCGATGATGTGTGCCAAAACTTTGGCTGTTGTGACAGCTGCTTTGCCTTGATCAGTGTACTATGACGAGGACCATGGTCCTTGGGGAGGCTCCTCTCTGCTGTTATTTAGTGGCATTGGCTTCACATGAAGGACAGATACAGCAGTCCCAGCCTCTCTGGCTTGGCCTCTTTCATGGCCACTGATGCTTTTTTTCAATGCTAAAAGACCCATGAAAACAAAGTGCTCAGACCCGAGTCTGTTTTTCTCCCCTTAAGTTACTATCAAATTGACAGAAACTGCAAAATGCTATGCTAAGCGCATGTCAGCAGGCTTATCTTTTGCTCTTTTATCTGCTTGGTCATTTCTTTGATCCTGAATAGCTCACAGTTTAAGCTGACCGTTCTCTGAGGCTGTTAGCTGCTGTAGCATCTTGTCACGTAAATCTCAATTAACTCCGGTTCAGCCGTCAGAGACCACACCGCTCCTAAACGAGCCCTTTATTGCCTCATATCTAATTGTGTGGCTCATTAAAGCTGCTAATCAAAGAGACTCGCATATCCAGCAGCAAGGTTATCCAGTGCTATATTCAGATGCTCGAATCTTTCAAATGAGTAGCATGACAGCAACTCTGCCTCTCCAAACTTTTTTTTGTCCTTGCGTCTTGGAGAGAAGGTTTTAGATGGTCTTGGTTCATGCAGAGTTCAGATTACACCGCATCAGCACAATTATGGCTTGATATGTGTGGCTTTGGACGTTCGTAAAATAGCATTTGATATTTATGTGGAGGTAGTAATCAATTTTTTTCTCTTATAGTGTGTCGTAGTGGACGTCAACCGATACCACATCTGTGATGTTTCACAACAGAAAAACTAACATGTTTGGACAGTCCTGCACAATATGTTTCAAATATAGCTAAACGAAAGGGATACAAAGGTACACTAAGTTAAAAAAAAAATTCATAATTTTACGGTTTATTTCCGGCAGCTGGGGTGCTGAAAAAAAAAACTTAAAATAACGGCTGTTAAATTACAGAAATTTACTGTAAAATAACAGAGATTGAATTACAGAAATTTACCAGAAATTCTAATTTAAGGTAATTTAAGGTAATTTCTGGTAATTTATGACCACAGAATCTCCAGCAAAATAAAAGAAATCCAAAGATGCTGTTTTAAATTGTAAAGAAATCTGTGTTTTTTAAACAAATGAAGACAGCAAAAGTCAATGATTCATTTTCATTATTTAGACTGACGTGTTTACTGCTCCAAAATATTTTATATCTTTCAAAAAATTAAATATATTGTTTTCAAAGGGGGGTAAATGTTATTTTTTTACACAGACATTTAAAATAATATATTTTAGAGCAGTAATCACAAAACTGTGATACCTTGAAACCGTAATATTTTTATCCATGGTTATCATACTGTCAGAATCATATACTGACCCATGCCTATAGTGAAATAGGGTCTCCATGTTCTTCTGTGCTTTAGTGTCAGTAAAGTTGGAGCTTTTTATTCACTCCCCTTGTTCGAATAGTAATCTACGGCAACATCGCATATGAGATAATAACGTCAGTACGTAATAACCGTACTCATCTATTAATGAACCAATGCCGAATTATCCAAGTCTGCATCGCTTTACACCGAAGAAACAATTAAATTGGACACCCCTAGCATTTAGAGTCATGATAAGCTGACAAGCTATGTAAAATTGTGTTTAAAAATCGAAACCAATTTAATTGGACAAAAGACAACTGTTTGTGTTGCTTTTCAATGAACTATGTAGTAAATGTTGCATGTGAAAATATGTCATTTAATAACGTTTCTTTCTCCCAACTCACTTCATAACTTTGGTTGAGTGTTTGAAATAAACCATTCTGTGAAATTCTGCAGTCGTGTGGTTATTAATCTTGCTAAACCAATGAAAGCAGTAAAATCTTCTGTTTATAATGCAATGATTTGTGGGTTTCTACAAGTTTGAAGTTTCTCTGGCATTCAGGGGAAATTTACTACTGATCACACAAAAGATGTGAATGACATTCACATGTATAATCAATTACATTTGTGAATTTAAGTTGATGAATTACCCTCACCAGTTTGTTTGGTTTTGCTGTAAAACTAAATATGTTTTTGGAATTATAGCTGTTAGCCTGAGTTTAATCTCAGCCTTTTAGATGACCAGGTTTTACCTGTGAAAATCCCCAGTATCAGGTAGCAGCAGTTCTGCTTTGCCAGCCCTACTTTCTTCCTGGTGCTCCCAGAAGACCTCTGGGTACCTCTGAGCCTCTGTGTGATTGGTGAAGAGAGGGGTTGTGGTGGTCACTGAGGGGTTCGTTTGCTCTTAATGGAAGCACTCACTGGCTATCTCCTCGAGCCAGCCTGGAGCTAATTTGAGACAAGGCGGATGGGTGTTTGCTGTCTCTGTGTGCTCTTCCCACCTCACATGCTTTTATCACACGGTTTTAGTTGGAGTAAGAGAAAGCGGGCGGAAAGGGACATCTGCCTTTTGTGTCTCCTGGGTTCTTCTCCTTTACTCTCAATTAAGAAGATTTAAACAGACAGTGTTTGTCTTTGTCCACACTAAAGAGGGAGCCTCAGCAGGTGTGTGTGTGTGTGTGTGTGTGTGTGTGTGTGTGTGTGTGTCTGTGTCCAAACAGACACGGCTCAAAGGCTCTCTCCATCAGGCGGGGTTGGTTCGAGAGTATGGCGGCTTTCAGTGCGGGGGAGAAAACTGCAGTGACAGCACAATGAATAAATTGAAAAAGGCTTGTGTAGTAAATTGTCTATCGCCTGTGACAAACGATCTGATAGGAGCGTGCGGAGGCTGCAGACGCCGCCATCCCAGCAGAGCTGTGAATAACTGGCCTATCTGCACGCTGCTTAGTGCATCGGCCTCGTGTGCACGCTTAATAATTTATACACTGTGAAATATCCCCCCTCTCCACAGATACGCCTGAGCGTTGGCAGGCTATGGGGACAAGCTCTGGGAATGTCCCTTCAGTGCTGATTTGGGGGATGGTGACCTCCAGAGGTTTCTCTGTCATCTCTTTTTGTTGCTGTTGTTGATAGGGAACTGGAATGACAGGAAGAAAAATTTACTGAATTGTAATTCAAAGAAAGTCAACACACTTCAGAATGTTCACAATAGTTAATTTATTAAATGTACAGCAAAATCCGGTATTTTTTTTGTTTTATTTATCACCCCACATGCCTATCGCTCTCTTACTGCCTGTCTATCACTTAATCTATTACAATCTGTTGCTCTATCTATCATTCCACTGACTTACTACAATACCATTCCTCCTGTCTGTTACTCTTGATATACTTTACCTGCCTATCTTTCACTCTGTATATGATGTCTGTTATTCACTGTATTATATATCCTTCTACCTATCTGTTTTTTTGTCTGACATGCCACGTCAATCTTTTTAGTTACATCAATTGAACTTTTCTAGTAATTTCAGCTTATGTCAGTCAAATAGACTAAAAGTTCAACTTTGTAACTGAAAATGTTATTTGAAACCTGATTTACTGGTTAAAATTAAAGTAACAACATTTGTTGTTGTGACCTTGTCAAATTTTTGGTGTATGCACTTTCTGTCTCTTCTATCTGCCACTCTATATGACTTTACACAACAGTTCTGTTTTGTTCTCGAATCTGATTGGCTGATAGCCGTGTGATATTCTGCAATAACAGCACTCATACAGCCTCTTCACCCTTCTGTGTTACTCCGCCCACATAGAGTGACCGCAGATCAATAAACTCACTACAGTTTGACAAATATTGCAGCTGTTGGACAACATCATGTACTTTTGAGGCTTTTTAGGACAGGGATGTAGTTTAGATTGCTGCTATGCAGTTTATTTATAAGGTCAGTGCCTATTTTAAATATTTCTAATTTCGAATATACAGCATGTTGCAATGCAGCAGCCTGTCATACTGAGCATAGTAAAGATGGTTGACGTTCTGCCACAAGATGCCGACAGAGACTGCATAATAAGTCCTTAGAGTAGAATAATTACAAACTATAGATGATTTAATCATTATAAAACAGGTAAGTCACTTTTTAAGTCGATCTCTCTTTTTTGTATGTTGTAGTGCTGTATTTATACCGAAGTGTTCTTAGTAGTTTTTCTCGCAGTGTTTGCTTTGGCCTTTTTATGGTTAATTATTGTGATATCTTGATTGCAACAGAAAAATACTGGGAAATGTCTCTAGACTGATGGCATTTCATGCCGTATAGCAAAATAATCTTAAAAAGTCTGCAAAATCACCTGTTTTGTCATCACTTTAGACATTACTCTAGAGATTCATTCAAATACTAGCTCTAAGTGACGTTTGGGAAGTAGCAATGGTTTCTACTGTTTTGACTGTTAGCTGCAGATGTGAATGAATGGTGGAAGAAATTTGTTCCTCAAACATAAAGTCCTCAAAAAGGACTTTTAGACTCTGTTTGATTTTCTTTTTTTATACACACGATTATGTTATCAAACTGTTGTATAAATGCAATATCATACGAATATAGTGGAATATGGCTATATATTGTCACTGCCTGTGGCCTCGTGCCAACGCATGCCTCCCACCAGTGCCGACATACAGCCATATCGCACTGCTACTCGTGAGATATTCCTCATCAATTGCTGTCTGCCCATATATTTTTCTGTATCACTCTACATGCATTTCTATTGCTCATTTTTCTAATTATTGTGTATTGCTCTTCCTGAACTACTGTTCTGTCTATTATTCTACCTGCACCTGAAACCTAAAGGGATAGTTCACCCAAAAGTACAATCTTGTCATCATTTACTCCTTATAGTTTCTTTCTTCTGTTGTTGTTCTTCCAAATATCTTACTTTAACAGAAGAAACTCAAAGCTTGTAAACCACTTGAGGTCGAGTAAACAGTGAATAGATTTTCAGTGAACATATTATTCAATTCAATTAATCTTTATTTCTATACCACTTTTACAATGTAGATTGTCAAAGAAGCATAACATAAAAGTTCTAGTAAACTGAAGCTGTTTCAGTCCAGTTTTCAGAGTTAAAATTCAGTGTGGTTAACTTTTCAGTGCTGAAAGTCCAAACACTGAAGAGCAAATACATTCATGTGCAGCTCCACAACTCCCTAACCAAGGAAGTCAGTGGCAGAGAACAAAACTTCAAGTGAAGGAAAAGCGAAAATATTACACTTATAAGTTGGAATTTACAAGACATTATCGGCTGATTTGTGTTCTAACTTTACTGCCAGTTGAGCATTTTTTTATTGTTTTTTGCATAGAGTGGAACTTTTTGCCCCATCAACTATGTTTGCTGTTTCCCAAGTTGCCTCAAAACACTAACTCTCATTCAAATCAAATGGCTTTAGGTGACTTTGTCACTGCAAGTTGCTGTCAATCTGAAATGAACACCCCTTTACACTGTTTTGGACATGAGGAAACATCACGCTCCTGGGCCTTTATAGTTTCTTAGGCTAAATTTCTCACTTGTCATCTAAATCCCAGTTCAGACTGAAGGCTGTCAGAAATTTAGTCCGAGGTGTCCTCTTTCTGAGAAGGGTCCCTCGAACCCTTAGGGTCATTTAAAAGGAATTAAAAATCTCTTCCTATCAGGTCATCTTGGTTTTTAATGCGGCCATACTGTTTGCTAGTTTTGAAGTTTGTGGGATTTCGAGTGCATAACCTTATACAGACTTGTGAAGGTTTTGATGTTGCGGTTGTGTGTCCTGCCCTGTTTTATTTGTATTTTTCTCAATAAACTGGGTCCCGCTTGGACCCTGCAAGCAATTATGCAAACTATAAAAAATTAAAGAGGGACAGTCTTTTATAATTTAATCCTAAAGTAATAGATTCTGTTAAATATGCATGAGCTTGGCTTTATAGATGAAACTGGAATTAATGTCTATCAGAGAGCCGACTAGGAAGCCACAGAGGAAGGAGAAAGAGAAGGAGACGGGATATCTTATCATTATTCTAATAGGATATGATTGCTGTGGACAGAAGCAGACTGTCTACGGCTAGACGGGACGGCCAGTTTAAATCGTTGCCAGTATTGAGCACATTTACCCCGGCTGGGCAAGCTGAGATGCTGAAAACTGATCCAGCCGTCCCCCGGTTCGATTGTGTCTCCTTTTTTCCTCTCTCTTAGGAGGAAGGTTGTGTGGTTGAATGGGAGGGAGATATGTTTTGAGCTCTGGTTTGTTTTTGGCAGGCTGTGTGACAGCTTAATGAGGAAGTTAAGGAGCGTGCATCGGAAGGTCAGGGACTGCCGATCAGAGAGGGAGTCGTATATCTCCACACAAAGTCTCCTCACCCGTATCCTGTACACTCAATCTGTCAATCTCTCGTCAGCTCCGCTTACCCCACCGACGGGACACATGCTGTGCTTGCCATACAAACAGCTCTTTTCTTTTGCTCTATTTACGGTAAATTCAAAGCAGCGACTGAGGAAAAACACCTTTTCAAGGTCTTCACCAATGTTCCAGGCACGTGCGAGCCGCCCTTTTGCCCTGCTATTTCCTATGTAAACTGTAAACCGAGAAGCTCTGTTGTGGGCTTCCATGGTGCTGTGGATGCAGCTAATTGCGCGTTGAATTCTGGGCAGAGGAGAAGGTCAGCTGCGGGTCCTCTACTTCCGTCCTGACATCGCCATTAATCCCACAGCGAGTCAGACTCCACTCTGCACTGCTTACAGGGCAAATGTTTCATCTCAAGGAAGTCTGCGAAGAGAAATAAAGGAGCTTATGAAATATTAGATTATCGGGCAGCTGAAGTTTTGCCTTGGAGGTGGAAGTGCTTTTTCACGTCCCTGATGCATTGGGTGGCGTGTGGCGGAAGGCCAAAAAGAAAGGATGCTTTAGACTGAGAGTGCTAGCATGTAGGATGAAATATCTCTTTAATAGCTTGACTGTTTGTCCGAAACAGTAATGAGATTAAAAGAACATTTCTCTTCTGACAGTATTGCACGCTCTGGCAGGATGTGCCAAGTTTGCAATTCACTGAAATAAGATTTTTCATGAAGAATTTAGGTGAGGTCCCTAACCAAAGTTCGGTAGAAGCCTGATCAGTTAGGTGGGTCAGTCATTTATCATTTCTGTGTGCAAATAAGTAGCATGTGTATAATAGTAGTTTCAGTTGACATTTGTTCCAGCATTCTTCCTCCTCCCCATCTCCTTCTCTGTTATTCAAAATGTAAAAAAAAGTCGAGCCTCCTTTAAGGACGGGAGTGTGAGCTCTCTTAAGGCTGATTTATACTTCTGCGTCAAGCGCACTCAAAATAATAATAATAAAAACAAACAATAGTCTATTTCTCTTTGGACTTAATAAGTGAAAAAAAAGTTATTGGCATCTAAACACAAGACTCAAGTAATAAATTTACACTGAAAATAAATGACAGAACAATGAATAAACATATATATATATATATATATATATATATATATATATATATATATATATATATATATATATATATATATATATATATATATATAGAGTAATTAGGCAATTTATTGTATAGCAGTGATTTGTTTTGTAGATTATCAAGAAAAAAATATAATTTAAAGGGGCTAATAATTTTGTCCTTAAAATGGTGTTTAAAAAATCAAAACCTGATTTAATTCTAGCCTAAATAAAACAAATAAGACTTTCTCCAGAAGAAAAAATATTATCAGACAAACTGTGGAAAATTTCCTGAATCTGTTAAGTATCATTTGGGAAATATAAAAAAAAAGAAGAAAAAACTTACTATATAAATTATATAAAAAAACTATATATATATATATATATATATATATATATATATATATATATATATATATATATATATGTGTGTGTGTATTCATTCATGTAGCCTGCTGAATCTCTGTCTGAAAGCAACTTTTGATCAACTTTATTACAAAATTGTTTTCCTTTTGTATTCTTTTTTTCTTTGGAGTAGAAATGTGTATATTCCATACAAAGTATGAAACTGACCGGTCAGTTTTTGTCACGTGACTCACAGTGCCTTCGGCCCATTCTTTCAACTACGTGCAATTGGAAAGCCTCACTGCCAATAAGCGGCTCAAGTGACGCACGTCCATTGGAAATAGCTAACTTGCGCACTCACAAAAAGATGGGATATGTGTACAGCCCTCGTTTATAGCATCAACCTTAGTTGAAATCAGCCTTTAATCTAGTGTGTGTGCATATTGTGTACAAGCTCAGAACTTTAAACTAGCGCACAGTTGGCATAACTTTGTTTAGTTGCAGCAGTTTTGTTCTGTGCAGAAACGCGGTGTTAAGAAGCCTTTACGATAAAAAAAAAACTATAAAAAATGTTTTAAAGTGCTGGTGATAGTAAGGCTGTGCGATTTAGGGAAAATATCTAATTGCAACTTTTATTTATTTTTTATTTTTTGACTGCGATTTTGATTTACGCTTTAAGCTTCAAGTAGATTTTAACTTAAATCAAGCTATAGCTCAATAATCTGTAAGCTGTGGCTACAATTCTGTGACTGCTCTTAAAAATGACATGTTTTTGTTAAGTTTCTGTCTTTGAAACCAAAATATTCCCATATTATAAATACTGTTTTTCTTTGATATTAATTTGTCTATTAATGCTTCTGAAGCAGCAAATCCCATATTCCCACTTGTCAGCACTTTCCTGTTTTTTTTTTTTTTTTTTTTTTTTTTTTGTGGACAGTTCGGTTGTGAAATTCTGATTGGGCAAAACGAAAGTGTGCTCACTCAATTGGCTAGTAAGACTGTCACACACACATTTTCTCTGGGCGAGGGATATTAAAAAATACGTATATTTATATATTTCATATTACAGCCTCTTGCGATTTAACTATTCGCAGCATTTCAAATTGCGATTCAATTCCGATTACTCGCTGAGCCCTAGTTAATATTTAAACCGGTTAATCATTGCAATTCTAGTCTCAACACATGTGACAACCAAAGATGTTTGGGTCATTAGGGTCAAACTTGCAGCAACAGTCGTAATGCCTCGGGTTTGAAATATGCGCATGTGCAAATGAGATTTGCGAGCTCTGCCCGAGGACACGATTTTCATTTCTGGATGAACTACATCTTTGAATAAAACAACTGAGAACATTAAGTCTCCTGAGCTTTGAAAGAGCAACCTCTGAGCAATATTTTTCCCCCTCTGGGTATATGTGTGTTTGAAGTGTGAATCCGGCAAGCAGAGGAGCTAAACTGTGACACCCGGGATTAAAGGAGGGCAGCAGGGCCTACAGGCGTGATTTATTTTTTTTCTTTTTGGGATGTCTAACCTCTTTAATGCACCATGCCATATCTCGAAACCACGTTTAGCCCAATCCTCGTTTTCAGCTGAAACGCATATTAATAGATTAGCAAGATGAGGGGGGTTGTGGATACGCTCTGCAGTTAAAGGAAGGTCAAGCTTCAGCATCCCACTGGTCTATTTTATTTTAATTTTTTAAGTCAATGGCCACATCCTCTTCACAGTGTAATTTAATCGGAGACTCTGTGGCTGTGGGCAGCATCTGCGCTCAGAGCAGAGATAGGGCTTCTTTTTTTTGACTAATCCTCAGATTTCTTCGCCTACCAAGCTACAGATCACTCCGCTGGGTGAAGACAATTACCAGCCTGCTTTTTCATGCTAATGCAATCTCTAACTAGATCTCTTCCCAAAAATGTGGGGGAGAAAAAAAAGCGAGAGATAGGAAGAAGGAAAGGGTTTTTTTAGATTAACATTTAATTATGAACAGTTCCCCGTCAGCAAAGCGGAGGGGTCAGGAGAGGAGGGCAACACACAGAGGGAAAGGGCAGGCAGTAATTTAAGATGCTGAACTCTGCTTAGGGACGTGTGTGTGTGTGTGTGTGTGTGTGTGTGTGTGTGTGTGTGTGTGTGTGTGTCACGCCGGAGAGAGAAGGTCAGAGGGCACGTCTCATCATAAGCATGGTTTTGCATGACTGCACCTATTCTCGAGTGCCTGCGCAAGAGGTTTCAGGCCCGCTGTTTGTTTTGTGCTCGGATTTTATGACATCATCCCCAGGATAAACAGTGTTCTTGAAGAAAAAGGGTTCTTAGGCCTCATCGGATCAGAATCTTGGTCTCGGATGAATGTCCCAAGACTCGCTTGACCTCCTGATTGTCAAGCTGTCTAGGGTACTTCACAGCTCCACAAAACCCTCTAATGTTTTCAAAGGACATGACGTTTGTTGAGTCACATGTAGGATTCAATGGTTACGCGATTACACAAGCATGTCAGATGGAGTTGATGTGTTTCAAGATCTTTATTAGCGGGATTTGTTTTATAATATTACTTTATTTGTTTGACACTTTTTTTATCACATATACAATATAAAACTTTTTTATATTAAAATTTTTTATGTAGTTTGTGCACACAAAGTTTTACTTTTATTTTCATTAGCTATGTTTACATCCGCCTACTTTTATGCATGTATTGGATTTGCGCATAAAAACGGCAAGATACCAATTTTGAAAATGCGCATAAAAACATATGCGCATAACTGAGTAGGATAAACTTTTTATTTGATAAGAAAAGATGTGGATAAACTACAATGTAAAAACTTTTACCAAATTTCTGTGTGCGCATTAAGAGTCGTGTGATTTTATTATAGGAGTTAATGTGATAATAAAAATGCGTGTGAATGGACAAACCAGCAGGCTGAGCACACTGTAAAACATTTTTAATGTTGTTTTGGTCATACTAAAACGCTAGTGTTATTATATTGTTAGTTACTTCCAGAACTGTCAAGAGCATCTGTGCTACGCATCTCACGCCTTTAGATGCCACCATGCGTTCATTACATGTCGGCATTTGTCTTCTGAGTCGCAAGTAATTTATTAAATAAAGAAAAGATTAACGCTGTTTTTTCAACCGCAGCAAATTCAGTTTTTACTGTTGATATTTGGTGCCAGTTAATCAGGATGTGACGATTTTGTTTTCTTTGACTCGTTGGATGGAAATGCTGCTTTGTTCGCACGTCTTATATTTGATATTGCAGTTTTGTGCGTTAATTTAATTAGCGTCTTTTGATGGAAACATGACTAATGTTACTATGTTTTATACTATATATTGGGTAGCTGTATATGTGTATGTGTTGAAATCAAAAGTATACATTTTAAAAACCACTTTATTCCAACCAAACTAAAAGAAATAAGACTTTCTCCAGAAGAAAAATTATATTAGGAAAAACTGTAAACAACTACTAATATTTTGCCTTCAAATGTGTTTGTCTCTATGCATGTATATAATATAGAATACAGTATTCATTCATGTATTTTCTTTTCAGCTTAGTGCCTTTATTAATCTGGGGTCATCACAGCGGAATGAACCACCAATTTATAATTTTTCCCTTAACTCCCTTTGAGGCAATAGACAATGCCAATCTCTCTAATGTTATGTTGGTTTGAGAGTGACATAGGATTCAATGGTTACACGATTACACAAGTGTGTCAGATAGAGTTGATCTGTTTTCGGAAGATTTGTTAGATTTGTTCATTATTACTAAGTTTTATACTATAAATTGGATGGATGTATGCCTACGTGTTGAAATCAAAAGTATTAATATTAATGACCACTTTAACAGAGAGAAGATTTTTTTCAGCACATGTTTAATCATTATAGTTTTAATAACTTATTTCTAGTAACTGATTTATATTTTTGCCATGATGACAGTACATAATATTTGACTAGATATTTTTCAAGGCACTTCTATACAGCTTAAAGTGACATTTAAAGGCTTAACTATGTTAATTAGGTTAACTAGGCAGGTAAGTGTAATCAGGCAAGTTATTGTATAACGATGGTTTGTTCTGTAGACTATTGGGAAAAAAATAGCTCAAAGGGGCTAATAATATCAACCCTAAAATAGTGTTTAAAAAATTTAAAACCGCTTTAATTCAAGCTAAAATAAAACGAATAAGAATTTTCTCTAGAAGAAGAAATAATATGAGACATACTGTGAAAATTTCCTTGTTTTGTTAAACATCATTTGGCACATTAAAAATAAATAAATATATAAATCAAAGGGAGGCTAATAATTCTGACATCAACTGTATATAATTTAGAATACAGTATAATGTTCATAATCTTTCCATGAACGTTTTCAGTTTAAAAAGTTTCTTGTAGTTTCAAGATTAATATACACACCAAACTCTCTAATATGATGTAGGTTTGAGAGTCACATGCGGGAGTCAATGGTTGTGCGATTACACAAGTGTGTCAGGTAGAGTTGGCGTGTGTTTGGAAGAGATCTGCTTTGTATGTCATCTTGCAAAGCAGCTTTGTCAGCCGAGTGTAGCTGACCAAATGTCTCTGCAGCGCTGAACTGGGATGACTTTCCTTGAAGGCTCCCGCTGTGAGCTTGTACACATATCTGAGGCTTATCAAAAGATTGCCATTCCGCACACATTTCCTTCTTTAGCGGCCACCTTCACTTAGATACACACTCGCACGTGAACACATACCTCACCTTCAATACCTTATGTCTCTCAGAAGAGGAATGATAACGTGGCTCTTTATCAGGATGGCGGTGTGATATGGAAGGTGCCGGATATTTCCTGCCAGTGGGGCAGGAGAGGGCCGTTATTCTCTCTCTCACTTCACTCTTTGATTATTGGACACAAAACTGATAATCCTAGAAGAAACTATGTATGACAAAGAATATGTGGGTGTACAGGTTTAGGTATACATGTGAGGACCTGTTACGATAAGGAATTTTTGTTGTGCGATATATTATCACTGAAATTGTTGTGATATTATCATTTTGTGATCATTTTCTATCTCTGATTATAGAATTGTTATTATAACAGCCTAATATTGCAGACATTTTGAAATGCTTATCATTCTTAAGTTTATTTAGATTCTATAATTTTATGTTAAAAAGGTAAACAACCTATTATATATACTAATAGGTGTCCTATTAGAGGTAAAACGTAAATGTCATTGTAAAATAGCTTTAGTGTTATTTGTAAATGTGTAAATATATATTAAAAAAGGCAAAAATGATTGAGATTACCTTCAATTATAGCACAATAAGTTAATATATTGATTATTGTGACTAGGGTTGTCACGATACTGGAATTTGGTACCAGTCAATACTGATATTTTAAAAGCGTCCATTTCCCGCTAAGATTTAAGCACTGTTGAGCACGTTCTTAAACACCACTGACTTGCCATTGTGTTCATGTGCTCAATAGAAATTAATTTGATTGGTCATCAGTTCATCGAACTCCATGCTATTTACTGAGTGTAACCACAGATACAGTGTCCCTACTGGATCGTTTTAAAGCCACGATTCATCAGCAGATCATTTGTATGTCAGCTTATATACAAACCATCTGATCGACATAACTTTGAAATGCTCCAGTGTCCCTGTATCTGTGGTTACACTCAGTAAACAGCGGTGAGTTTGGTGAACTGATGACCTTTAAGGCGAATCATCGTGATTTCTATTTCATTCAGCACTCAAATGTTAGCAGGAAATTGACGTATATAAAAATTTCTGCATCGATTGGTACCGTATTTCAGTATCATGACAATCCTAATTGTAACAAGCCTAGTCTTCATTTCTATAGTTAAATATAAACAGTATCATTAACCTGATATAAATACAATGGAAGTATATGTAATGTCCTCACTAAGATTAAAAGCAAATGTGTGCGTATGTGAGAAATTTTGTTGAATCTATGCTACAAAGGATTAAGGCAAAAAAGGGTCCAACCTGGTTCTAGGTGTACCTTATAAAGTGACCAGTAAGTGTAAATGCTCCACATAACAGTTTGTTGCTTTTTAATTTTTTGTTTTGTTTAAAAAAGGTATTTTATTTAAAGTCCTAGCCATTTTGTTCTTCCTAAATAAATTTTCCCAGTAATGGCTCGTTCCTCACTTAATAGTAATGGAAATTGAGGTCAGAAGGCCTGCAAATGTATTCTGGGAAACTGTCCTCAGAGAACACTGATACAGTACACAGAGCTTTAAGTTTTTGGCTTCAGTTATTTTTTATTGATTTGCGCCATTGATGCCACATTAAGTTTGTATTCATCATAATTGAGCATCTGCGTGCGTCATTTACTTGTATGTAATTTCTCACTCTCTCGAATGACAGCAGCTCATCTTTCAGCCTTCAGCCCCTCTGGCTGTGATCAAACGGTACAAACAATGAACAAAATACGGCAAGAGAAGACACTTGAATATTCACACTAACAAATGAATGCCTTCAGGGGGTGGGGGAAATGTACATAGAATAGGCCATTGTTTTCATTTTGTGTTAATCCTAAACGGGGCCCTTGTGTTATGTGAATGAGTTCACATGTGTGATTGGCCAGCGATGTGCTTTTTTTTTTTTTTTTTAGTTGAACTGGTCTTTTTTGTGGACTGTTACAGTTTAACAAACAGCCAATTGCTCGGATGTGTCTTTATTTAGATGTGTGACCTCCGACTCTAGGGCTGCATTTCTATTTTGTCAATTCAATGTTTTTTTAAATGCTTGCTTAGGGAATGAGTTCTGCTCATTGCTGTAGCTTTCTTTCTGCTTTTCATTATGTATATTTTAGTATATTTTATGTACTTATTAGAATTAGAAAATAAATCATGTCCATCTTTATTTTTAATGCAGTTTATTTTAATTTAGCTATTTTCCATAGCATCTATTGATTTTTTTTTATTATTATTTATTATAATTTATTTTTTTTTTTTCTAGTGCTGGGCAAAGATTAATATATTATTAATTATATATTGGCGTAATATACACTCACAGGCCATTTTATTAGGTACACCTGTCCAACTTTTCATTAACTCAAATTTCTAATCAGCCACCCGCATGGCAGCAACTCAATGCATTTAGGCATGTAAACATGGTTAAGACGATCTGCTGTAGGTCAAACCAAGCATCAGAATGGGGAATAAAGGTGATTTAGGTGACTTTGAATGTGGCATGATTGTTGGTGCCAGACAGGCTGGTCTGAGTATTTCAGAAACTGCTGATCCACTGAGAGTTTCACTTACAACCATCTACAGTTTACAGAGAATGATCCGAAAAAGAGAAAATATCCAGTGAGCGACATTTCTGTGGGTGCAAATGCCTTGCTGATGCCAGAGGTCTGAGGAGAATGACTGGTTTGAGCTGATAGAAAGGCAACAGTAACTCAAATAACCACTCGTTATAACTGAGGTATGCAGAAGAGCATCTCTAAATGCACAGCACATTGGGCCAGATAGGCTACATCAGTAGAAGACTACACCGGGTGCCACTTCTGGTGGCTGCACATCCATGATTAAAATCTGCAGCAACTGCGTGATGATATCGTGTAAATATGGAACAAAATCTCTGAGCAATATTTCCAGTACCTTGTTGAGTCTATGCCATGAAGTATTAAGGCAGTACTGAAGGCAAAATGGGGTCCAACCCGGTACTAGTTAGGTGTATCTAGTAAAGTGTCCAGTGTGTGATTTATGTATTTATTTATTAGGTATATGTTATACCATGGTTTCCGCTCATTCTTCCATGGCAGGGCGCAACACTAAAATTCACCCAGCCACTGCTACATTGCTACTCATGAAAAACATTTAGTCGTTGTTGTTGTTTTTTTTTTTTTTTTTTTTTAAATAGCGGGTTATAATCGCACCAAAATGTGTTAAAAGGTAAGTGAATTATAACAGCACAAACTTCTCTGTAACCGTAGTAGTGCTGTGCATTATTTGTTTAATCCTTTAAGGTGACATGCTGACTGACTGACAGGTGCGTGAGGCCAGCAAACAAGGCATAGCTTTCTGTTAAGATGAACAATGTTTCCATAATTATACTTTATAGATAATAGATAATGCTTTATAATACTTTCAAATTTATAGATGACTTTATCTTGCTGGAGTTTATGGCTGTATTACTTTAGGATGCTAATGCCGCTCTGTAGGTCTATTGGAGACATTCGTAAATATTCCTAGCAAATATAACAAATGTTGGAGACATGCTTGTTATATAAACGCACTAAATCGCACTTCATCAGTATTTATTTGAGAGCGCACAAGAAAGTCTGCACTTGAGAAGTGTATATGAGGACATGAAAGAAGCTTTGTTCGCGAACAGAGAAAATCGGCGTGCAAGCAAAGAGATTCGCATGCTTCTGTAACATAAATGTGATCTCGACTTGTAATACTGCGCTCATGACATTTGTCATTGAAATAACACCACAGGTAGTTGGTAGATCTGTGCAAAAGACCCAACAGAGTCTGCTGCCACAGCTGGAAAAAATCCTAGAGGAAACACTTGTATATACAAACGTGCATAGAAACAAAACTATTTTGTTTCATAGATATTTAAATGTTTGTATATATAATCTGTATGATATACATATTTTATATCTAAATAGAAACAAATGTTTTCTCAAATATATGCATGCATGTGCATGTTTATTTACATTGTAATTATACAGTACACACACTTAAATTATGTGAGAACAAACTTTTTTATTGGATACGATTTATTGGCGATTAATTTTTTCCCGGCACTAACATTAGTTATTTAGTTTGGTTTTCTAGTTTTTCTGTTTATTTAAATGTGATGTTTCTATTTACCATTGATTTTAATTGAATAACTGTACACCAATCTCAGATATAGATTTTTATTTATTTATTTATTTGTATTTACATTCACTTGTAACATTTAAATTTGTTAGATTTTGAATTTCCATGCAGAAAGGAGTACATATAACATTTTATTATCTGTCTGTTATCAAGTATTTGTGCGCATTCAATGAAAATATTAATCCATTTATCAGTTTCAAACCATTTATCAGTTTTTTTATTATTTTATTTTCCATTTACAAAGACATTTGCTTGTTTACATTATTTGCATTGTGTCAAACTTCCAATGCTTGTCATTTCTGATTGCCATCAAACTACAAACCACGTCTAACATTGCTTCCAAAGATTTGTGTTTATTTTAGAATACAGTGATGTTCTCCAAATGGGTTTGTTGTTTGAATAAATCAGTCCTTCTTGCCCTTTCTCTGCTTTAGACAGAAGCTTCTTCTTTATACTCCATCTCACACACACACACATAGACATTCATTTAGCGTCTCATCTTGGTGGTCAATTAGCCGGTGCTTCAGCCACCGCCGTGACGGCATTAATGTGGCCTACAGTACCATGATTCAAGATAACAGACGTGTGGTTTTGCTCGCTGTGACAGAGATAG
>NC_141025.1:20632500-20635000 GCF_052040795.2 Danio rerio
TATGTATATATGTATATATATAAATATTTTTTGTGTGTTCACTTGTAGCATTTCAATTGTTTTATAAGTAGATTTTTAAATAAGTAGTTTAAAAAAGCAGCAAAGTTCATTCTTTGAATGCAAAAATTAGTATAACATTATCTGTGTTATCGAGTGTGTCTAAATAGTAATCCATTTATCAGTTTTTGAACAGTTTTTGACTTTCAAGAGCAGAGTTGGATGTAACGTGTTTCACAGTAATGCGTTTAATTCTATTCTAATTACATTTTTGGGGAATGCAGTAATGTAACGCATTACATTTTAAATTTGTGTTATTTGATTAGCGTTACTAAAGTCAATGTAATTGCGCTTTTAATGTTTCACATATAGTTTTTAGATGAAAAAATGCTTCTTTTTGAAAACGTTTTCCACTGCAACATCAGTTAATAAGCATGCACTTTTAAATTGCTGGAGAACGCAGGATCAGGAGTGAAGGTATTTTTTTGAATGTGAAGAGAACCATAGCTGCTTTTAAAGCACCTTCACACATCGCGTCTTTTGCGCATGCAAGTTTATTATTTTCATTGGAGGCACACAGCTTGCACACACATATTCAGAGTGCATATTGCATGGGCTCGCATTTTCCAGGCACACCAGTTTAAAACCACTAGTCGAACTGATCACTTGAACTGATCGTTCAGCTTCATTCTTTTTGGAATACACATTTCGGTAGAATTTAAAGTTTTGGGCGAACTCTTTAAGTCTTTTGAGTATGTCAAGCTGCTGTGATTAACCCATTGTAATGTTTTTTCTTTGAATATTAAATTACCGAAAGAGCTGCAGTTTCTTTTATATTTTTCTAGATACATTTAATGTTTTTAAAGTAACTTAATAATAAGTAATTAGTAATCTGATTACTTTTTACATTAAGTAATTAGTAATGTAATCAGATTACAATTTTCTAGTAGTAGTCTAATCTATTACTATAACCCTCGTCAAGAGTAACAAAATAAAATATCTGAATTTAGGTTATTTCTGATATTGTGCAACCCCACTTTTTACACTTTAAAATACATTAAGCCTAAGGTGAGTCCTCATAAACCACCATAACCTGTGTTTGTGTGTGTGCGTGTGGTTTTATATAATACCGTTGGCTGTCTATGGTTTGTATGTATGTATGTATGTGTGTGTGCTGTTTCGTGAAGTTAAGGGGTCGGAGACTCTGTCTGTCCCTCTAATGGGCTCTTTCATTGCTTTCCATTCAGCGGTGCGGTGTGTGTGAGGGATTATGGGGGACTGTAGTGGCTGCTTGTTAAAGCTAAAGAAAAGGGTCTGGGTGTGTCGATTGGATTAACTTGTTTGGGCTTATTAAGAGGGGAGACGCACAGGCCTTTTAAAAGCACTGCATGGGGCTTCTGTCTCTCTCACACACACAGACATTCACTCACACACACTCACACCGAACTGGCAGGTCACCATTCAATTAGGAACAGAAGCCCCCCTTCTTCTCCATCCCCTCGCAGACAAACGCAAAAGCTCTTTCCTCTCTGGCTCCTGTACATCAATATACAGATTCCCTACAGACTCAGTCTATGTTGGTCATAATGGAGCATTTCATAGATGGGAAATCAACCATTACCCATCATGCTTTTGGACATGGGAGTCATTTTTTTAAGACCATTAATAGCAGAAATGAGTAAATCTCAGTGTTCATTTTATATTTTTGGATTAACCATGTTTTTGTTGTAATCCATTTAAAGGGTCATAAATAATTGTGTGTGTCTGTAAAAAGAAATATATATTTTATATAAAGTATATATATGAAATAAAAGTTTTTGTTATATCATTTTTTTTCTCTCGACTGTTAGAATGTTTACTTTATACTTTATAGGATTGCACAATAATGGGAAAAATCTGGCATAGCACTTTCTTTTGCAAGTTTTGCTGCGATTATATACAATATGAATATAATTTGGAAAGATTTCTTCAATTAAGATTGACAGGGATGATCAAGAGTTTCTATGCAGTGCATCTGTATAAATTATAATAAATTACAAGCAAAAATAAATAAATAAACAGTCTTTTATGGTTTTCTGGGAAGCCTAACAGTATTCAAATAACATGATCATCACTGTCTAAAGTAAAAATAGAAAAAAAATTATAATATCTTCCCTTAAATCTTGTGATGTGAATATTGTACACACATTGCAATGTTGATGTTTAACTGATATATTGTTCAGCCCTACTTTATATATTATATTTATGTTATATTTATTAAAAACAAAATTTTTTTGAAAAAAAATGTGCTAAAATTGGATATAATATTATTTTAATTTAATTATTTCATTTTTTAATATTATTATTCACTAAAATGTTTTATATCCAATCTTGGATATAAAAAAATCTAAAGTGGAAGTTTTATATATATATTATTCACTAGTGATGTCCAAATCCGAACACATTATCAGAAATCGGGCCCGATCACACGGTTTCAGAATCGTTCGGAATCGGACAACAATCA